>NW_027067086.1:0-15492 GCF_032884065.1 Artemia franciscana | reverse complement strand
CCTTTTTTATGCAAAGGTAGAACAGTAGCAACTTTAAATGAATGAGGGAAAATACCAGAAGAAAGAGAGAGGTTAGTTATGTGTGAAATCGGATGAGAAACAAACTGACTAATTTTTTTAAGGACATTATTACTCAAACCAAAACTATCAACTGAACGACTGCTAGGAAGTTGGGAAATAATACTAGAAATCTCAGTAGTACTACATGGGGAAAGGAAAAAAGACTTCTCTGCCAAGGGAAAACAACTTACTCTACTCGGGGGTGGAATTAGAACTGAAGGAAGTGTGGTGAAATACGAATTGAAGGCACTCGCTGAGGATTTTTTGTCTACAACAGAACCATCAGCATTTCTATAAAAACATGGAGAGGAATGTTTGTGTTTCTTGCGAGAGAGAGCTTCATTAATTACAGTCCAAACCTTGCGCAAATTCCCCTTGCATTCATTAATTCGACGCGAAAAATACAGCTTTTTTGCTACACGGACTGAAGAAGTGAGCACATTTTTGTAATGTTTATACTTCAAAAGATCATCCTGTGTCTTACTTTTACATGCAGCCTTGAACAAAGAGGCTTTCATATGGGTTGCATTGATCAGACCTCTAGACATCCATGGGCATTTGGGTGCAAAATTCCTTGGCTTATTTCTAAGAGGAAAATGCTTATCCAACAGAGCCCCCATACGACACAAAAATAATCTAGTTGCACAATCAGCATCATTAGCTTCAAGAACACTAGACCAATCATTACTCTGAAGACCATATATTAAATTAGAAATTTCCTTATCTGTAAAAGTTCTGAAAGAAGATTTACCTTTCTCATCCACAGTAATCTCAGTTTTAGGCACAGATAGTGATAGATAAATAGGAAAGTGATCAGAAAGATCAGTGAAAACAAGACCAGAAGAGAACTTCAGATTAGGAGAATGAGAAGTGAAAATATTATCTATTAAAGTGGCAGAATTTCTTGAAGGGTCAACACGAGAAGGAAAAAAAATTGAAGGAAGTAGCCCTGAAGAAGAAAATACATCAAAAAGATGGTCACATTCATCATTTGATCCAACATTTAACATATTGCAATTAAAGTCTCCCAAAACACAAATTCGTTTTTTAGAGAAAGTCCCCACACCAGAAAGCTGATCAAGCAAATCACAGAACAGATGTGTTGGAAAAGGAGGGGGCTTATAAAACAAACAAACAGTATCACATGCAAACTGGCTTTTCAGATCAATGACAAGAGAATAAACTGTCCTACTATTAGACACCACTGATGTAAACAAGGATTCAAGGTCAGATCTTCTACAAAATTCAATATTAGATTTTATAAACAAAGAAATACCCCCAGAACACTTTGTTACCATTCTAGGGACATGAATAGCCATATAACCATCCATATCATAAGCTGTAAAATTATCACTATCAGATAACCATGTTTCTGTCAAGCCTATGACATCAAAAGGGCAAGAATTATTAGACCACAAATACGATTTAAGACTGTCCCACTTATCTCTTATTCCACGCACATTCAAACAAAATACATTAAAGCAACTATTTGAAGAGAGTGAGGGCAAAATGTTATCACAATAATCAATGGTGGTGTGATAATTGCAGCTAGAACTAACCATAGATTCAAGGAGAGGGTCAAAAGTGTGTGCCTCCTGTCTACCAGCACTACTTGGTTGATCAAATATAACTGAATTAAGAATAGATGAATTCAAAAGAAAGGAGAAATCACCCATATATACTACACAAGACAAATGTATACAACAACTTTACAAATGAACACAATATCCATACAAGCAGGCTGAAGTAAGAGAGGGTGGATTGAAAGGTAAGACATATAGGCAACAATAGAGAAAACAACTGCAAGAACAAAGACAATAATAAACTACTAGGTTCAAAGGGAATAAAAATAATAAACAACATTATGCAAACATAAGAAAAACTATTAAATCATAAATAAATTTACAAAACAGAGCTGAAAAAAAGAGAAATGATTTATTTCACTCCTGGGAGGGGCTTTGATGGACTTGGATGAGCTGTAATTAACTGATAGAGAGTATCAACTTGAGATGCCTCTTTGACAGTAATCACTTTACCATCAGAAAGCTTTGTGAGTATTTCTCCTCCACTAGACCATGTAGACCTCTTCCCAAGCTTTGATTTAGTATAATTAAGTAGCTGAAGTCTAGACTTTGTGAGTGACTCAGAAATAAAGACACCACTACCTTGCAAGCATTTCTTTTCTCTAAGAATGAGCTGCTGCATTCTAGAACTGCAAAATTCCACAACAAATGGACGAGGTTTCAAACCTGAGCCTTGCTTACCAATCCTTCTAGCAGAAACTATATCATTCTGGGTCACAGGAATACCAGGAAATCTAGTACTGCAAAATCCAAGGAATCTGCTTTCAGAAGCTTCTGGATAAGGGTCTTCTTTTAAACCAAATAGAACCAGCTGATTTGAGAGTTTCATTTGGTCAAACTGATCACTCAGACAATCAACATTGGATTGAATTGGTTTCAGAGAATTTTGCAGCTTTGACAAACCTGAGTCAAGCAATTTCAGGGAGGATTCAAGCTTTGTCATCCTCAGATCATATTGTTTGAGTGATTTTTCAACAAGCACATCAAAATCCATTTTCAGGCTAGAGTATACCTCTTGTTTGATTATTTCTATACTGTTGGCATCAAAAATAGCAGGTTCATGACTAGGGGTAAGTTTTTTAACAGAGGCCTCAACCAATGGACCAACTTCAGTAGACAGTGCTTGACTGACAACTTCTGCCATTGTAGTTTTGAGCGTTTGATCATTCAGCTTCTGCTTATTCTTTAGGGTGTTTAAGTGAGAGGTGAGCAATGCAATTTGATCATTAATGGATTCAGTACCACTAAACTGTATGGAGCAGTCTGATCTCATCTCTCTGGTGTTAGGTCTATAGCTCTTTTTTGTATCACCCATGATTTAAAGATATAGCAGAGATATAGGCATCAAGCACAAAATAAAAAGACTGTACCTGGAGGGTCCCCAATTGCACCCCTGGGGTTGGGGCTGATAGACTTGCCTGCCTTTCCCACTGGACTGGTTGGCAGGCTAAACCAGCTCTTCATACAATTCTGAATTTAATGGATAGATTAAAGATGCCACATATTCCACTTAAATAAACAATAAAAATTTCCAGTGTGTATCTTTAATTTTGAATTTTTCGCCAAGTCTTAGAAAAGACTTTTTCACTATTCAATAAATAGATATCAATAGTAGATAGAACAGTGAAAGTTTGATTCTAGCTAGTCTATCTACTATTTCTATGAGTCATATGCAAGACGTCATTTTAGAAAAGACTTTTTCACTATTCAATAAATAGATATCAATAGTAGATAGAACAGTGAAAGTTTGATTCTAGCTAGTCTATCTACTATTTCTATGAGTCATATGCAAGACGTCATTTTAGAAAAGACTTTTTCACTATTCAATAAATAGATATCAATAGTAGATAGAACAGTGAAAGTTTGATTCTAGCTAGTCTATCTACTATTTCTATGAGTCATATGCAAGACGTCATTTTAGAAAAGACTTTTTCACTATTCAATAAATAGATATCAATAGTAGATAGAACAGTGAAAGTTTGATTCTAGCTAGTCTATCTACTATTTCTATGAGTCATATGCAAGACGTCATTTTAGAAAAGACTTTTTCACTATTCAATAAATAGATATCAATAGTAGATAGAACAGTGAAAATTTGATTCTAGCTAGTCTATCTACTATTTCTATGAGTCATATGCAAGACGTCATTTTAGAAAAGACTTTTTCACTATTCAATAAATAGATATCAATAGTAGATAGAACAGTGAAAGTTTGATTCTAGCTAGTTTCACTATTCAATAAATAGATATCAATAGTAGATAGAACAGTGAAAGTTTGATTCTAGCTAGTCTATCTACTATTTCTATGAGTCATATGCAAGACGTCATTTTAGAAAAGACTTTTTCACTATTCAATAAATAGATATCAATAGTAGATAGAACAGTGAAAGTTTGATTCTAGCTAGTCTATCTACTATTTCTATGAGTCATATGCAAGACGTCATTTTAGAAAAGACTTTTTCACTATTCAATAAATAGATATCAATAGTAGATAGAACAGTGAAAGTTTGATTCTTGCTAGTCTATCTACTATTTCTATGAGTCATATGCAAGACGTCATTTTAGAAAAGACTTTTTCACTATTCAATAAATAGATATCAATAGTAGATAGAACAGTGAAAGTTTGATTCTAGCTAGTCTATCTACTATTTCTATGAGTCATATGCAAGACGTCATTTTAGAAAAGACTTTTTCACTATTCAATAAATAGATATCAATAGTAGATAGAACAGTGAAAGTTTGATTCTAGCTAGTCTATCTACTATTTCTATGAGTCATATGCAAGACGTCATTTTAGAAAAGACTTTTTCACTATTCAATAAATAGATATCAATAGTAGATAGAACAGTGAAAGTTTGATTCTAGCTAGTCTATCTACTATTTCTATGAGTCATATGCAAGACGTCATTTTAGAAAAGACTTTTTCCCTATTCAATAAATAGATATCAATAGTAGATAGAACAGTGAAAGTTTGATTCTAGCTAGTCTATCTACTATTTCTATGAGTCATATACAAGACGTCATTTTAGAAAAGACTTTTTCACTATTCAATAAATAGATATCAATAGTAGATAGAACAGTGAAAGTTTGATTCTAGCTAGTCTATCTACTATTTCTATGAGTCATATGCAAGACGTCATTTTAGAAAAGACTTTTTCACTATTCAATAAATAGATATCAATAGTAGATAGAACAGTGAAAGTTTGATTCTAGCTAGTCTATCTACTATTTCTATGAGTCATATGCAAGACGTCATTTTAGAAAAGACTTTTTCACTATTCAATAAATAGATATCAATAGTAGATAGAACAGTGAAAGTTTGATTCTAGCTAGTCTATCTACTATTTCTATGAGTCATATGCAAGACGTCATTTTAGAAAAGACTTTTTCACTATTCAATAAATAGATATCAATAGTAGATAGAACAGTGAAAGTTTGATTCTAGCTAGTCTATCTACTATTTCTATGAGTCATATGCAAGACGTCATTTTAGAAAAGACTTTTTCACTATTCAATAAATAGATATCAATAGTAGATAGAACATTGAAAGTTTGATTCTAGCTAGTCTATCTACTATTTCTATGAGTCATATGCAAGACGTCATTTTAGAAAAGACTTTTTCACTATTCAATAAATAGATATCAATAGTAGATAGAACAGTGAAAGTTTGATTCTAGCTAGTCTATCTACTATTTCTATGAGTCATATGCAAGACGTCATTTTAGAAAAGACTTTTTTCACTATTCAATAAATAGATATCAATAGTAGATAGAACAGTGAAAGTTTGATTCTTGCTAGTCTATCTACTATTTCTATGAGTCATATGCAAGACGTCATTTTAGAAAAGACTTTTTCACTATTCAATAAATAGATATCAATAGTAGATAGAACAGTGAAAGTTTGATTCTAGCTAGTCTATCTACTATTTCTATGAGTCATATGCAAGACGTCATTTTAGAAAAGACTTTTTCACTATTCAATAAATAGATATCAATAGTAGATAGAACAGTGAAAGTTTGATTCTAGCTAGTCTATCTACTATTTCTATGAGTCATATGCAAGACGTCATTTTAGAAAAGACTTTTTCACTATTCAATAAATAGATATCAATAGTAGATAGAACAGTGAAAGTTTGATTCTAGCTAGTCTATCTACTATTTCTATGAGTCATATGCAAGACGTCATTTTAGAAAAGACTTTTTCACTATTCAATAAATAGATATCAATAGTAGATAGAACAGTGAAAGTTTGATTCTAGCTAGTCTATCTACTATTTCTATGAGTCATATACAAGACGTCATTCTAGAAAAGACTTTTTCACTATTCAATAAATAGATATCAATAGTAGATAGAACAGTGAAAGTTTGATTCTAGCTAGTCTATCTACTATTTCTATGAGTCATATGCAAGACGTCATTTTAGAAAAGACTTTTTCACTATTCAATAAATAGATATCAATAGTAGATAGAACAGTGAAAGTTTGATTCTAGCTAGTCTATCTACTATTTCTATGAGTCATATGCAAGACGTCATTTTAGAAAAGACTTTTTCACTATTCAATAAATAGATATCAATAGTAGATAGAACAGTGAAAGTTTGATTCTAGCTAGTCTATCTACTATTTCTATGAGTCATATGCAAGACGTCATTTTAGAAAAGACTTTTTCACTATTCAATAAATAGATATCAATAGTAGATAGAACAGTGAAAATTTGATTCTAGCTAGTCTATCTACTATTTCTATGAGTCATATGCAAGACGTCATTTTAGAAAAGACTTTTTCACTATTCAATAAATAGATATCAATAGTAGATAGAACAGTGAAAGTTTGATTCTAGCTAGTCTATCTACTATTTCTATGTTTGAAAAGACTTTTTCACTATTCAATAAATAGATATCAATAGCAGATAGAACAGTGAAAGTTTGATTCTAGCTAGTCTATCTACTATTTCTATGAGTCATATGCAAGACGTCATTTTAGAAAAGACTTTTTCACTATTCAATAAATAGATATCAATAGTAGATAGAACAGTGAAAGTTTGATTCTAGCTAGTCTATCTACTATTTCTATGAGTCATATGCAAGACGTCATTTTAGAAAAGACTTTTTCACTATTCAATAAATAGATATCAATAGTAGATAGAACAGTGAAAGTTTGATTCTTGCTAGTCTATCTACTATTTCTATGAGTCATATGCAAGACGTCATTTTAGAAAAGACTTTTTCACTATTCAATAAATAGATATCAATAGTAGATAGAACAGTGAAAGTTTGATTCTAGCTAGTCTATCTACTATTTCTATGAGTCATATGCAAGACGTCATTTTAGAAAAGACTTTTTCACTATTCAATAAATAGATATCAATAGTAGATAGAACAGTGAAAGTTTGATTCTAGCTAGTCTATCTACTATTTCTATGAGTCATATGCAAGACGTCATTTTAGAAAAGACTTTTTCACTATTCAATAAATAGATATCAATAGTAGATAGAACAGTGAAAGTTTGATTCTAGCTAGTCTATCTACTATTTCTATGAGTCATATGCAAGACGTCATTTTAGAAAAGACTTTTTCACTATTCAATAAATAGATATCAATAGTAGATAGAACAGTGAAAGTTTGATTCTAGATAGTCTATCTACTATTTCTATGAGTCATATACAAGACGTCATTTTAGAAAAGACTTTTTCACTATTCAATAAATAGATATCAATAGTAGATAGAACAGTGAAAGTTTGATTCTAGCTAGTCTATCTACTATTTCTATGAGTCATATGCAAGACGTCATTTTAGAAAAGACTTTTTCACTATTCAATAAATAGATATCAATAGTAGATAGAACAGTGAAAGTTTGATTCTAGCTAGTCTATCTACTATTTCTATGAGTCATATGCAAGACGTCATTTTAGAAAAGACTTTTTCACTATTCAATAAATAGATATCAATAGTAGATAGAACAGTGAAAGTTTGATTCTAGCTAGTCTATCTACTATTTCTATGAGTCATATGCAAGACGTCATTTTAGAAAAGACTTTTTCACTATTCAATAAATAGATATCAATAGTAGATAGAACAGTGAAAGTTTGATTCTAGCTAGTCTATCTACTATTTCTATGAGTCATATGCAAGACGTCATTTAGAAAAGACTTTTTCACTATTCAATAAATAGATATCAATAGTAGATAGAACAGTGAAAGTTTGATTCTAGCTAGTCTATCTACTATTTCTATGAGTCATATGCAAGACGTCATTTTAGAAAAGACTTTTTCACTATTCAATAAATAGATATCAATAGTAGATAGAACAGTGAAAGTTTGATTCTAGCTAGTCTATCTACTATTTCTATGAGTCATATGCAAGACGTCATTTTAGAAAAGACTTTTTCACTATTCAATAAATAGATATCAATAGTAGATAGAACAGTGAAAGTTTGATTCTTGCTAGTCTATCTACTATTTCTATGAGTCATATGCAAGACGTCATTTTAGAAAAGACTTTTTCACTATTCAATAAATAGATATCAATAGTAGATAGAACAGTGAAAGTTTGATTCTAGCTAGTCTATCTACTATTTCTATGAGTCATATGCAAGACGTCATTTTAGAAAAGACTTTTTCACTATTCAATAAATAGATATCAATAGTAGATAGAACAGTGAAAGTTTGATTCTAGCTAGTCTATCTACTATTTCTATGAGTCATATGCAAGACGTCATTTTAGAAAAGACTTTTTCACTATTCAATAAATAGATATCAATAGTAGATAGAACAGTGAAAGTTTGATTCTAGCTAGTCTATCTACTATTTCTATGAGTCATATGCAAGACGTCATTTTAGAAAAGACTTTTTCACTATTCAATAAATAGATATCAATAGTAGATAGAACAGTGAAAGTTTGATTCTAGCTAGTCTATTTACTATTTCTATGAGTCATATACAAGACGTCATTTTAGAAAAGACTTTTTCACTATTCAATAAATAGATATCAATAGTAGATAGAACAGTGAAAGTTTGATTCTAGCTAGTCTATCTACTATTTCTATGAGTCATATGCAAGACGTCATTTTAGAAAAGACTTTTTCACTATTCAATAAATAGATATCAATAGTAGATAGAACAGTGAAAGTTTGATTCTAGCTAGTCTATCTACTATTTCTATGAGTCATATGCAAGACGTCATTTTAGAAAAGACTTTTTCACTATTCAATAAATAGATATCAATAGTAGATAGAACAGTGAAAGTTTGATTCTAGCTAGTCTATCTACTATTTCTATGAGTCATATGCAAGACGTCATTTTAGAAAAGACTTTTTCACTATTCAATAAATAGATATCAATAGTAGATAGAACAGTGAAAGTTTGATTCTAGCTAGTCTATCTACTATTTCTATGAGTCATATGCAAGACGTCATTTTAGAAAAGACTTTTTTCACTATTCAATAAATAGATATCAATAGTAGATAGAACAGTGAAAGTTTGATTCTAGCTAGTCTATCTACTATTTCTATGAGTCATATGCAAGACGTCATTTTAGAAAAGACTTTTTCACTATTCAATAAATAGATATCAATAGTAGATAGAACAGTGAAAGTTTGATTCTAGCTAGTCTATCTACTATTTCTATGAGTCATATGCAAGACGTCATTTTAGAAAAGACTTTTTCACTATTCAATAAATAGATATCAATAGTAGATAGAACAGTGAAAGTTTGATTCTAGCTAGTCTATCTACTATTTCTATGAGTCATATGCAAGACGTCATTTTAGAAAAGACTTTTTCACTATTCAATAAATAGATATCAATAGTAGATAGAACATTGAAAGTTTGATTCTAGCTAGTCTATCTACTATTTCTATGAGTCATATGCAAGACGTCATTTTAGAAAAGACTTTTTCACTATTCAATAAATAGATATCAATAGTAGATAGAACAGTGAAAGTTTGATTCTAGCTAGTCTATCTACTATTTCTATGAGTCATATGCAAGACGTCATTTTAGAAAAGACTTTTTCACTATTCAATAAATAGATATCAATAGTAGATAGAACAGTGAAAGTTTGATTCTAGCTAGTCTATCTACTATTTCTATGAGTCATATGCAAGACGTCATTTTAGAAAAGACTTTTTCACTATTCAATAAATAGATATCAATAGTAGATAGAACAGTGAAAGTTTGATTCTAGCTAGTCTATCTACTATTTCTATGAGTCATATGCAAGACGTCATTTTAGAAAAGACTTTTTAACTATTCAATAAATAGATATCAATAGTAGATAGAACAGTGAAAGTTTGATTCTAGCTAGTCTATCTACTATTTCTATGAGTCATATGCAAGACGTCATTTTAGAAAAGACTTTTTCACTATTCAATAAATAGATATCAATAGTAGATAGAACAGTGAAAGTTTGATTCTAGCTAGTCTATCTACTATTTCTATGAGTCATATGCAAGACGTCATTTTAGAAAAGACTTTTTCACTATTCAATAAATAGATATCAATAGTAGATAGAACAGTGAAAGTTTGATTCTAGCTAGTCTATCTACTATTTCTATGAGTCATATGCAAGACGTCATTTTAGAAAAGACTTTTTCACTATTCAATAAATAGATATCAATAGTAGATAGAACAGTGAAAGTTTGATTCTAGCTAGTCTATCTACTATTTCTATGAGTCATATACAAGACGTCATTTTAGAAAAGACTTTTTCACTATTCAATAAATAGATATCAATAGTAGATAGAACAGTGAAAGTTTGATTCTAGCTAGTCTATCTACTATTTCTATGAGTCATATGCAAGACGTCATTTTAGAAAAGAATTTTTCACTATTCAATAAATAGATATCAATAGTAGATAGAACAGTGAAAGTTTGATTCTAGCTAGTCTATCTACTATTTCTATGAGTCATATGCAAGACGTCATTTTAGAAAAGACTTTTTCACTATTCAATAAATAGATATCAATAGTAGATAGAACAGTGAAAGTTTGATTCTAGCTAGTCTATCTACTATTTCTATGAGTCATATGCAAGACGTCATTTTAGAAAAGACTTTTTCACTATTCAATAAATAGATATCAATAGTAGATAGAACAGTGAAAGTTTGATTCTAGCTAGTCTATCTACTATTTCTATGAGTCATATGCAAGACGTCATTTTAGAAAAGACTTTTTCACTATTCAATAAATAGATATCAATAGTAGATAGAACAGTGAAAGTTTGATTCTAGCTAGTCTATCTACTATTTCTATGAGTCATATGCAAGACGTCATTTTAGAAAAGACTTTTTCACTATTCAATAAATAGATATCAATAGTAGATAGAACAGTGAAAGTTTGATTCTAGCTAGTCTATCTACTATTTCTATGAGTCATATGCAAGACGTCATTTTAGAAAAGACTTTTTCACTATTCAATAAATAGATATCAATAGTAGATAGAACAGTGAAAGTTTGATTCTAGCTAGTCTATCTACTATTTCTATGAGTCATATGCAAGACGTCATTTTAGAAAAGACTTTTTCACTATTCAATAAATAGATATCAATAGTAGATAGAACAGTGAAAGTTTGATTCTAGCTAGTCTATCTACTATTTCTATGAGTCATATGCAAGACGTCATTTTAGAAAAGACTTTTTCACTATTCAATAAATAGATATCAATAGTAGATAGAACAGTGAAAGTTTGATTCTAGCTAGTCTATCTACTATTTCTATGAGTCATATGCAAGACGTCATTTTAGAAAAGACTTTTTCACTATTCAATAAATAGATATCAATAGTAGATAGAACAGTGAAAGTTTGATTCTAGCTAGTCTATCTACTATTTCTATGAGTCATATGCAAGACGTCATTTTAGAAAAGACTTTTTCACTATTCAATAAATAGATATCAATAGTAGATAGAACAGTGAAAGTTTGATTCTAGCTAGTCTATCTACTATTTCTATGAGTCATATGCAAGACGTCATTTTAGAAAAGACTTTTTCACTATTCAATAAATAGATATCAATAGTAGATAGAACAGTGAAAGTTTGATTCTAGCTAGTCTATCTACTATTTCTATGAGTCATATGCAAGACGTCATTTTAGAAAAGACTTTTTCACTATTCAATAAATAGATATCAATAGTAGATAGAACAGTGAAAGTTTGATTCTAGCTAGTCTATCTACTATTTCTATGAGTCATATGCAAGACGTCATTTTAGAAAAGACTTTTTCACTATTCAATAAATAGATATCAATAGTAGATAGAACAGTGAAAGTTTGATTCTAGCTAGTCTATCTACTATTTCTATGAGTCATATGCAAGACGTCATTTTAGAAAAGACTTTTTCACTATTCAATAAATAGATATCAATAGTAGATAGAACAGTGAAAGTTTGATTCTAGCTAGTCTATCTACTATTTCTATGAGTCATATGCAAGACGTCATTTTAGAAAAGACTTTTTCACTATTCAATAAATAGATATCAATAGTAGATAGAACAGTGAAAGTTTGATTCTAGCTAGTCTATCTACTATTTCTATGAGTCATATGCAAGACGTCATTTTAGAAAAGACTTTTTCACTATTCAATAAATAGATATCAATAGTAGATAGAACAGTGAAAGTTTGATTCTAGCTAGTCTATCTACTATTTCTATGAGTCATATGCAAGACGTCATTTTAGAAAAGACTTTTTCACTATTCAATAAATAGATATCAATAGTAGATAGAACAGTGAAAGTTTGATTCTAGCTAGTCTATCTACTATTTCTATGAGTCATATGCAAGACGTCATTTTAGAAAAGACTTTTTCACTATTCAATAAATAGATATCAATAGTAGATAGAACAGTGAAAGTTTGATTCTAGCTAGTCTATCTACTATTTCTATGAGTCATATGCAAGACGTCATTTTAGAAAAGACTTTTTCACTATTCAATAAATAGATATCAATAGTAGATAGAACAGTGAAAGTTTGATTCTAGCTAGTCTATCTACTATTTCTATGAGTCATATACAAGACGTCATTTTAGAAAAGAATTTTTCACTATTCAATAAATAGATATCAATAGTAGATAGAACAGTGAAAGTTTGATTCTAGCTAGTCTATCTACTATTTCTATGAGTCATATGCAAGACGTCATTTTAGAAAAGACTTTTTCACTATTCAATAAATAGATATCAATAGTAGATAGAACAGTGAAAGTTTGATTCTAGCTAGTCTATCTACTATTTCTATGAGTCATATGCAAGACGTCATTTTAGAAAAGACTTTTTCACTATTCAATAAATAGATATCAATAGTAGATAGAACAGTGAAAGTTTGATTCTAGCTAGTCTATCTACTATTTCTATGAGTCATATGCAAGACGTCATTTTAGAAAAGACTTTTTCACTATTCAATAAATAGATATCAATAGTAGATAGAACAGTGAAAGTTTGATTCTAGCTAGTCTATCTACTATTTCTATGAGTCATATGCAAGACGTCATTTTAGAAAAGACTTTTTCACTATTCAATAAATAGATATCAATAGTAGATAGAACAGTGAAAGTTTGATTCTAGCTAGTCTATCTACTATTTCTATGAGTCATATGCAAGACGTCATTTTAGAAAAGACTTTTTCACTATTCAATAAATAGATATCAATAGTAGATAGAACAGTGAAAGTTTGATTCTAGCTAGTCTATCTACTATTTCTATGAGTCATATGCAAGACGTCATTTTAGAAAAGACTTTTTCACTATTCAATAAATAGATATCAATAGTAGATAGAACAGTGAAAGTTTGATTCTAGCTAGTCTATCTACTATTTCTATGAGTCATATGCAAGACGTCATTTTAGAAAAGACTTTTTCACTATTCAATAAATAGATATCAATAGTAGATAGAACAGTGAAAGTTTGATTCTAGCTAGTCTATCTACTATTTCTATGAGTCATATACAAGACGTCATTTTAGAAAAGAATTTTTCACTATTCAATAAATAGATATCAATAGTAGATAGAACAGTGAAAGTTTGATTCTAGCTAGTCTATCTACTATTTCTATGAGTCATATGCAAGACGTCATTTTAGAAAAGACTTTTTCACTATTCAATAAATAGATATCAATAGTAGATAGAACAGTGAAAGTTTGATTCTAGCTAGTCTATCTACTATTTCTATGAGTCATATGCAAGACGTCATTTTAGAAAAGACTTTTTCACTATTCAATAAATAGATATCAATAGTAGATAGAACAGTGAAAGTTTGATTCTAGCTAGTCTATCTACTATTTCTATGAGTCATATGCAAGACGTCATTTTAGAAAAGACTTTTTCACTATTCAATAAATAGATATCAATAGTAGATAGAACAGTGAAAGTTTGATTCTAGCTAGTCTATCTACTATTTCTATGAGTCATATGCAAGACGTCATTTTAGAAAAGACTTTTTCACTATTCAATAAATAGATATCAATAGTAGATAGAACATTGAAAGTTTGATTCTAGCTAGTCTATCTACTATTTCTATGAGTCATATGCAAGACGTCATTTTAGAAAAGACTTTTTCACTATTCAATAAATAGATATCAATAGTAGATAGAACAGTGAAAGTTTGATTCTAGCTAGTCTATCTACTATTTCTATGAGTCATATGCAAGACGTCATTTTAGAAAAGACTTTTTCACTATTCAATAAATAGATATCAATAGTAGATAGAACAGTGAAAGTTTGATTCTAGCTAGTCTATCTACTATTTCTATGAGTCATATACAAGACGTCATTTTAGAAAAGAATTTTTCACTATTCAATAAATAGATATCAATAGTAGATAGAACAGTGAAAGTTTGATTCTAGCTAGTCTATCTACTATTTCTATGAGTCATATGCAAGACGTCATTTTAGAAAAGACTTTTTCACTATTCAATAAATAGATATCAATAGTAGATAGAACAGTGAAAGTTTGATTCTAGCTAGTCTATCTACTATTTCTATGAGTCATATGCAAGACGTCATTTTAGAAAAGACTTTTTCACTATTCAATAAATAGATATCAATAGTAGATAGAACAGTGAAAGTTTGATTCTAGCTAGTCTATCTACTATTTCTATGAGTCATATGCAAGACGTCATTTTAGAAAAGACTTTTTCACTATTCAATAAATAGATATCAATAGTAGATAGAACAGTGAAAGTTTGATTCTAGCTAGTCTATCTACTATTTCTATGAGTCATATACAAGACGTCATTTTAGAAAAGAATTTTTCACTATTCAATAAATAGATATCAATAGTAGATAGAACAGTGAAAGTTTGATTCTAGCTAGTCTATCTACTATTTCTATGAGTCATATGCAAGACGTCATTTTAGAAAAGACTTTTTCACTATTCAATAAATAGATATCAATAGTAGATAGAACAGTGAAAGTTTGATTCTAGCTAGTCTATCTACTATTTCTATGAGTCATATGCAAGACGTCATTTTAGAAAAGACTTTTTCACTATTCAATAAATAGATATCAATAGTAGATAGAACAGTGAAAGTTTGATTCTAGCTAGTCTATCTACTATTTCTATGAGTCATATGCAAGACGTCATTTTAGAAAAGACTTTTTCACTATTCAATAAATAGATATCAATAGTAGATAGAACAGTGAAAGTTTGATTCTAGCTAGTCTATCTACTATTTCTATGAGTCATATGCAAGACGTCATTTTAGAAAAGACTCTATGAGTCATATGCAAGACGTCATTTTAGAAAAGACTTTTTCACTATTCAATAAATAGATATCAATAGTAGATAGAACAGTGAAAGTTTGATTCTAGCTAGTCTATCTACTATTTCTATGAGTCATATGCAAGACGTCATTTTAGAAAAGACTTTTTCAA
>NW_027067085.1:0-15591 GCF_032884065.1 Artemia franciscana | reverse complement strand
ATAGATTAGAATTCTAGAACCATATGCAAGACGTCACATACGAACTAGTGCTATTCTATTGATTCTATTAGAATCAAACAGAAAGTTTGATTCTAGATTCAAATAGATTTGAATCTATTTATTGAATAGTGAAAAAGTCTTTTCTAAAATGACGTCTTGCATATGACTCATAGAAATAGTAGATAGACTAGCTAGAATCAATAGATTAGAATTCTAGAACAATATGCAAGACGTCACATACGAACTAGTGCTATTCTATTGATTCTATTAGAATCAAACAGAAAGTTTGATTCTAGATTCAAATAGATTTGAATCTATTTATTGAATAGTGAAAAAGTCTTTTCTAAAATGACGTCTTGCATATGACTCATAGAAATAGTAGATAGACTAGCTAGAATCAAACTTTCACTGTTCTATCTACTATTGATTCTAGCTGGTCTAGAATCAATAGATTAGAATTCTAGAACCATATGCAAGACGTCACATACGAACTAGTGCTATTCTATTGATTCTATTAGAATCAAACAAAAAGTTTGATTCTAGATTCAAATAGATTTGAATCTATTTATTGAATAGTGAAAAAGTCTTTTCTAAAATGACGTCTTGCATATGACTCATAGAAATAGTAGATAGACTAGCTAGAATCTATAGATTAGAATTCTAGAACCATATGCAAGATGTCACATACGAACTAGTGCTATTCTATTGATTCTATTAGAATCAAACAGAAAGTTTGATTCTAGATTCAAATAGATTTGAATCTATTTATTGAATAGTGAAAAAGTCTTTTCTAAAATGACGTCATGCATATGACTCATAGAAATAGTAGATAGACTAGCTAGAATCAAACTTTCACTGTTCTATCTACTATTGATTCTAGCTGGTCTAGAATCAATAGATTAGAATTCTAGAACCATATGCAAGACGTCAAATACGAACTAGTGCTATTCTATTGATTCTATTAGAATCAAACAGAAAGTTTGATTCTAGATTCAAATAGATTTGAATCTATTTATTGAATAGTGAAAAAGTCTTTTCTAAAATGACGTCTTGCATATGACTCATAGAAATAGTAGATAGACTAGGTAGAATCAAAAGATTAGAATTCTAGAACCATATGCAAGACGTCACATACGAACTAGTGCTATTCTATTGATTCTATTAGAATCAAACAGAAAGTTTGATTCTAGATTCAAATAGATTTGAATCTATTTATTGAATAGTGAAAAAGTCTTTTCTAAAATGACGTCTTGCATATGACTCATAGAAATAGTAGATAGACTAGCTAGAATCAAACTTTCACTGTTCTATCTACTATTGATTCTAGCTGGTCTAGAATCAATAGATTAGAATTCTAGAACCATATGCAAGACGTCACATACGAACTAGTGCTATTCTATTGATTCTATTAGAATCAAACAGAAAGTTTGATTCTAGATTTAAATAGATTTGAATCTATTTATTGAATAGTGAAAAAGTCTTTTCTAAAATGACGTCTTGCATATGACTCATAGAAATAGTAGATAGACTAGCTAGAATCAATAGATTAGAATTCTAGAACCATATGCAAGACGTCACATACGAACTAGTGCTATTCTATTGATTCTATTAGAATCAAACAGAAAGTTTGATTCTAGATTCAAATAGATTTGAACCTATTTATTGAATAGTGAAAAAGTCTTTTCTAAAATGACGTCTTGCATATGACTCATAGAAATAGTAGATAGACTAGCTAGAATCAAACTTTCACTGTTCTATCTACTATTGATTCTTGCTGGTCTAGAATCAATAGATTAGAATTCTAGAGCCATATGCAAGACGTCACATACGAACTAGTGCTATTCTATTGATTCTATTAGAATCAAACAGAAAGTTTGATTCTAGATTCAAATAGATTTAAATCTATTTATTGAATAGTGAAAAAGTCTTTTCTAAAATGACGTCTTGCATATGACTTATAGAAATAGTAGATAGACTAGCTAGAATCAATAGATTAGAATTCTAGAACCATATGCAAGACGTCACATACGAACTAGTGCTATTCTATTGATTCTATTAGAATCAAACAGAAAGTTTGATTCTAGATTCAAATAGATTTGAATCTATTTATTGAATAGTGAAAAAGTCTTTTCTAAAATGACGTCTTGCATATGACTCATAGAAATAGTAGATAGACTAGCTAGAATCAAACTTTCACTCTTCTATCTACTATTGATTCTAGCTGGTCTAGAATCAATAGATTAGAATTCTAGAACCATATGCAAGACGTCACATACGAACTAATGCTATTCTATTGATTCTATTAGAATCAAACAGAAAGTTTGATTCTAGATTCAAATAGATTTGAATCTATTTATTGAATAGTGAAAAAGTCTTTTCTAAAATGACGTCTTGCATATGACTCATAGAAACAGTAGATAGACTAGCTAGAATCAATAGATTAGAATTCTAGAACCATATGCAAGACGTCACATACGAACTAGTGCTATTCTATTGATTCTATTAGAATCAAACAGAAAGTTTGATTCTAGATTCAAATAGATTTGAATCTATTTATTGAATAGTGAAAAAGTCTTTTCTAAAATGACGTCTTGCATATGACTCATAGAAATAGTAGATAGACTAGCTAGAATCAATAGATTAGAATTCTAGAACCATATGCAAGACGTCACATACGAACTAGTGCTATTCTATTGATTCTATTAGAATCAAACAGAAAGTTTGATTCTAGATTCAAATAGATTTGAATCTATTTATTGAATAGTGAAAAAGTCTTTTCTAAAATGACGTCTTGCATATGACTCATAGAAATAGTAGATAGACTAGCTAGAATCAAACTTTCACTGTTCTATCTACTATTGATTCTAGCTGGTCTAGAATCAATAGATTAGAATTCTAGAACCATATGCAAGACGTCACATACGAACTAGTGCTATTCTATTGATTCTATTAGAATCAAACAGAAAGTTTGATTCTAGATTCAAATAGATTTGAATCTATTTATTGAATAGTGAAAAAGTCTTTTCTAAAATGACGTCTTGCATATGACTCATAGAAATAGTAGATAGACTAGCTAGAATCAATAGATTAGAATTCTAGAACCATATGCAAGACGTCACATACGAACTAGTGCTATTCTATTGATTCTATTAGAATCAAACAGAAAGTTTGATTCTAGATTCATATAGATTTGAATCTATTTTATGAATAGTGAAAAATTCTAGCTGGTCTAGAATCAATAGATTAGAATTCTAGAACCATATGCAAGACGTCACATACGAACTAGTGCTATTCTATTGATTCTATTAGAATCAAACAGAAAGTTTGATTCTAGATTCAAATAGATTTGAATCTATTTATTGAATAGTGAAAAAGTCTTTTCTAAAATGACCTCTTGCATATGACTCATAGAAATAGTAGATAGACTAGCTAGAATCAAACTTTCACTGTTCTATCTACTATTGATTCTAGCTGGTCTAGAATCAATAGATTAGAATTCTAGAACCATATGCAAGACGTCACATACGAACTAGTGCTATTCTATTGAATCTATTAGAATCAAACAGAAAGTTTGATTCTAGATTCAAATAGATTTGAATCTATTTATTGAATAGTGAAAAAGTCTTTTCTAAAATGACGTCTTGCATATGACTCATAGAAATAGTAGATAGACTAGCTAGAATCAATAGATTAGAATTCTAGAACCATATGCAAGACGTCACATACGAACTAGTGCTATTCTATTGATTCTATTAGAATCAAACAGAAAGTTTGATTCTAGATTCACATAGATTTGAATCTATTTATTGAATAGTGAAAAAGTCTTTTCTAAAATGACGTCTTGCATATGACTCATAGAAATAGTAGATAGACTAGCTAGAATCAAACTTTCACTGTTCTATCTACTATTGATTCTAGCTGGTCTAGAATCAATAGATTAGAATTCTAGAACCATATGCAAGACGTCACATACGAACTAGTGCTATTCTATTGATTCTATTAGAATCAAACAGAAAGTTTGATTCTAGATTCAAATAGATTTGAATCTATTTATTGAATAGTGAACTGTCTTTTCTAAAATGACGTCTTGCATATGACTCATAGAAATAGTTGATAGACTAGCTAGAATCAACCTTTCACTGTTCTATCTACTATTGATTCTAGCTGGTCTAGAATCAATAGATTAGAATTCTAGAACCATATGCAAGACGTCACATACCAACTAGTGCTATTCTATTGATTCTATTAGAATCAAACAGAAAGTTTGATTCTAGATTCAAATAGATTTGAATCTATTTATTGAATAGTGAACTGTCTTTTCTAAAATGACGTCTTGCATATGACTCATAGAAATAGTAGATAGACTAGCTAGAATCAATAGATTAGAATTCTAGAACCATATGCAAGACGTCACATACGAACTAGTGCTATTCTATTGATTCTATTAGAATCAAACAGAAAGTTTGATTCTAGATTCAAATAGATTTGAATCTATTTATTGAACAGTGAAAAAGTCTTTTCTAAAATGACGTCTTGCATAAAACTCATAGAAATAGTAGATAGACTAGCTAGAATCAAACTTTCACTGTTCTATCTACTATTGATTCTAGCTGGTCTAGAATCAATAGATTAGAATTCTAGAGCCATATGCAAGACGTCACATACGAACTAGTGCTATTCTATTGATTCTATAAGAATCAAACAGAAAGTTTGATTCTAGATTCAAATAGATTTGAATCTATTTATTGAATAGTGAAAAAGTCTTTTCTAAAATGACGTCTTGCATATGACTTATAGAAATAGTAGATAGACTAGCTAGAATCAATAGATTAGAATTCTAGAACCATATGCAAGACGTCACATACGAACTAGTGCTATTCTATTGATTCTATTAGAATCAAACAGAAAGTTTGATTCTAGATTCAAATAGATTTGAATTTATTTATTGAATAGTGAAAAAGTCTTTTCTAAAATGACGTCTTGCATATGACTCATAGAAATAGTAGATAGACTAGCTAGAATCAAACTTTCACTCTTCTATCTACTATTGATTCTAGCTGGTCTAGAATCAATAGATTAGAATTCTAGAACCATATGCAAGACGTCACATACGAACTAATGCTATTCTATTGATTCTATTAGAATCAAACAGAAAGTTTGATTCTAGATTCAAATATATTTGAATCTATTTATTGAATAGTGAAAAAGTCTTTTCTAAAATGACGTCTTGCATATGACTCATAGAAACAGTAGAAGACTAGCTAGAATCAATAGATTAGAATTCTAGAACCATATGCAAGACGTCACATACGAACTAGTGCTATTCTATTGATTCTATTAGAATCAAACAGAAAGTTTGATTCTAGATTCAAATAGATTTGAATCTATTTATTGAATAGTGAAAAAGTCTTTTCTAAAATGACGTCTTGCATATGACTCATAGAAATAGTAGATAGACTAGCTAGAATCAATAGATTAGAATTCTAGAACCATATGCAAGACGTCACATACGAACTAGTGCTATTCTATTGATTCTATTAGAATCAAACAGAAAGTTTGATTCTAGATTCAAATAGATTTGAATCTATTTATTGAATAGTGAAAAAGTCTTTTCTAAAATGACGTCTTGCATATGACTCATAGAAATAGTAGATAGACTAGCTAGAATCAATAGATTAGAATTCTAGAACCATATGCAAGACGTCACATACGAACTAGTGCTATTCTATTGATTCTATTAGAATCAAACAGAAAGTTTGATTCTAGATTCAAATAGATTTGAATCTATTTATTGAATAGTGAAAAAGTCTTTTCTAAAATGACGTCTCGCATATGACTCATAGAAATAGTAGATAGACTAGCTAGAATCAAACTTTCATGGTTCTATCTACTATTGATTCTAGCTGGTCTAGAATCAATAGATTAGAATTCTAGAACCATATGCAAGACGTCACATACGAACTAGTGCTATTCTATTGATTCTATTAGAATCAAACAGAAAGTTTGATTCTAAATTCAAATAGATTTGAATCTATTTATTGAATAGTGAAAAAGTCTTTCTAAAATGAAGTCTTGCACATGACTCATAGAAATAGTAGATAGACTAGCTAGAATCAATAGATTAGAATTCTAGAACCATATGCAAGACGTCACATACGAACTAGTGCTATTCTATTGATTCTATTAGAATCAAACAGAAAGTTTGATTCTAGATTCAAATAGATTTGAATCTATTTATTGAATAGTGAAAAAGTCTTTTCTAAAATGACGTCTTGCATATGACTCATAGAAATAGTAGATAGACTAGCTAGAATCAAACTTTCAATGTTCTATCTACTATTGATTCTAGCTGGTCTAGAATCAATAGATTAGAATTCTAGAACCATATGCAAGACGTCACATACGAACTAGTGCTATTCTATTGATTCTATTAGAATCAAACAGAAAGTTTGGTTCTAGATTCAAATAGATTTGAATCTATTTATTGAATAGTGAAAAAGTCTTTTCTAAAATGACGTCTTGCATATGACTCATAGAAATAGTAGATAGACTAGCTAGAATCAATAGATTAGAATTCTAGAACCATATGCAAGACGTCACATACGAACTAGTGCTTTTCTATTGATTCTATTAGAATCAAACAGAAAGTTTGATTCTAGATTCAAATAGATTTGAATCTATTTATTGAATAGTGAAAAAGTCTTTTCTAAAATGACGTCTTGCATATGACTCATAGAAATAGTAGATAGACTAGCTAGAATCAATAGATTAGAATTCTAGAACCATATGCAAGACGTCACATACGAACTAGTGCTATTCTATTGATTCTATTAGAATCAAACAGAAAGTTTGATTCTAGATTCAAATAGATTTGAATCTATTTATTGAATAGTGAAAAAGTCTTTTCTAAAATGACGTCATGCATATGACTCATAGAAATAGTAGATAGACTAGCTAGAATCAAACTTTCACTGTTCTCTCTACTATTGATTCTAGCTGGTCTAGAATGAATAGATTAGAATTCTAGAACCATATGCAAGACGTCACATACGAACTAGTGCTATTCTATTGATTCTATTAGAATCAAACAGAAAGTTTGATTCTAGATTCAAATAGATTTGAATCTATTTATTGAATAGTGAAAAAGTCTTTTCTAAAATGACGTCTTGCATATGACTCATAGAAATAGTAGATCGACTAGCTAGAATCAAAAGATTAGAATTCTAGAACCATATGCAAGACGTCACATATGAACTAGTGCTATTCTATTGATTCTATTAGAATCAAACAGAAAGTTTGATTCTGGATTCAAATAGATTTGAATCTATTTATTGAATAGTGAAAAAGTCTTTTCTAAAATGACGTCTTGCATATGACTCATAGAAATAGTAGATAGACTAGCTAGAATCAAACTTTCACTGTTCTATCTACTATTGATTCTAGCTGGTCTAGAATCAATAGATTAGAATTCTAGAACCATATGCAAGACGTCACATACGAACTAGTGCTATTCTATTGATTCTATTAGAATCAAACAGAAAGTTTGATTCTAGATTCAAATAGATTTGAATCTATTTATTGAATAGTGAAAAAGTCTTTTCTAAAATGACGTCTTGCATATGACTCATAGAAATAGTAGATAGACTAGCTAGAATCAAACTTTCACTGTTCTATCTACTATTGATTCTAGCTGGTCTAGAATCAATAGATTAGAATTCTAGAACCATATGCAAGACGTCACATACGAACTAGTGCTATTCTATTGATTCTATTAGAATCAAACAGAAAGTTTGATTCTAGATTCAAATAGATTTGAATTTATTTATTGAATAGTGAAAAAGTCTTTTCTAAAATGACGTCTTGCATATGACTCATAGAAATAGTAGATAGACTAGCTAGAATCAAACTTTCAATGTTCTATCTACTATTGATTCTAGCTGGTCTAGAATCAATAGATTAGAATTCTAGAACCATATGCAAGACATCACATAAGATCTAGTGCTATTCTATTGATTCTATTAGAATCAAACAGAAAGTTTGATTCTAGATTCAAATAGATTTGAATCTATTTATTGAATAGTGAAAAAGTCTTTTCTAAAATGACGTCTTGCTTATGACTCATAGAAATAGTAGATAGACTAGCTAGAATCAAACTTTCACTGTTCTATCTACTATTGATTCTAGCTGGTCTAGAATCAATAGATTAGAATTCTAGAACCATATGCAAGACGTCACATACGAACTAGTGCTATTCTATTGATTCTATTAGAATCAAACAGAAAGTTTGATTCTAGATTCAAATAGATTTGAATCTATTTATTGAATAGTGAAAAAGTCTTTTCTAAAATGACGTCTTGCATATGACTCATAGAAATAGTAGATAGACTAGCTAGAATCAATAGATTAGAATTCTAGAACCATATGCAAGACGTCACATACGAACTAGTGCTATTCTATTGATTCTATTAGAATCAAACAGAAAGTTTGATTCTAGATTCAAATAGATTTGAATCTATTTATTGAATAGTGAAAAAGTCTTTTCTAAAATGACGTCTCGCATATGACTCATAGAAATAGTAGATAGACTAGCTAGAATCAAACTTTCAATGTTCTATCTACTATTGATTCTAGCTGGTCTAGAATCAATAGATTAGAATTCTAGAACCATATGCAAGACGTCACATACGAACTAGTGCTATTCTATTGATTCTATTAGAATCAAACAGAAAGTTTGATTCTAAATTCAAATAGATTTGAATCTATTTATTGAATAGTGAAAAAGTCTTTTCTAAAATGAAGTCTTGCACATGACTCATAGAAATAGTAGATAGACTAGCTAGAATCAATAGATTAGAATTCTAGAACCATATGCAAGACGTCACATACGAACTAGTGCTATTCTATTGATTCTATTAGAATCAAACAGAAAGTTTGATTCTAGATTCAAATAGATTTGAATCTATTTATTGAATAGTGAAAAAGTCTTTTCTAAAATGACGTCTTGCATATGACTCATAGAAATAGTAGATAGACTAGCTAGAATCAAACTTTCAATGTTCTATCTACTATTGATTCTAGCTGGTCTAGAATCAATAGATTAGAATTCTAGAACCATATGCAAGACGTCACATACGAACTAGTGCTATTCTATTGATTCTATTAGAATCAAACAGAAAGTTTGGTTCTAGATTCAAATAGATTTGAATCTATTTATTGAATAGTGAAAAAGTCTTTTCTAAAATGACGTCTTGCATATGACTCATAGAAATAGTAGATAGACTAGCTAGAATCAATAGATTAGAATTCTAGAACCATATGCAAGACGTCACATACGAACTAGTGCTATTCTATTGATTCTATTAGAATCAAACAGAAAGTTTGATTCTAGATTCAAATAGATTTGAATCTATTTATTGAATAGTGAAAAAGTCTTTTCTAAAATGACGTCTTGCATATGACTCATAGAAATAGTAGATAGACTAGCTAGAATCAATAGATTAGAATTCTAGAACCATATGCAAGACGTCACATACGAACTAGTGCTATTCTATTGATTCTATTAGAATCAAACAGAAAGTTTGATTCTAGATTCAAATAGATTTGAATCTATTTATTGAATAGTGAAAAAGTCTTTTCTAAAATGACGTCATGCATATGACTCATAGAAATAGTAGATAGACTAGCTAGAATCAAACTTTCACTGTTCTCTCTACTATTGATTCTAGCTGGTCTAGAATGAATAGATTAGAATTCTAGAACCATATGCAAGACGTCACATACGAACTAGTGCTATTCTATTGATTCTATTAGAATCAAACAGAAAGTTTGATTCTAGATTCAAATAGATTTGAATCTATTTATTGAATAGTGAAAAAGTCTTTTCTAAAATGACGTCTTGCATATGACTCATAGAAATAGTAGATCGACTAGCTAGAATCAAAAGATTAGAATTCTAGAACCATATGCAAGACGTCACATATGAACTAGTGCTATTCTATTGATTCTATTAGAATCAAACAGAAAGTTTGATTCTGGATTCAAATAGATTTGAATCTATTTATTGAATAGTGAAAAAGTCTTTTCTAAAATGACGTCTTGCATATGACTCATAGAAATAGTAGATAGACTAGCTAGAATCAAACTTTCACTGTTCTATCTACTATTGATTCTAGCTGGTCTAGAATCAATAGATTAGAATTCTAGAACCATATGCAAGACGTCACATACGAACTAGTGCTATTCTATTGATTCTATTAGAATCAAACAGAAAGTTTGATTCTAAATTCAAATAGATTTGAATCTATTTATTGAATAGTGAAAAATTCCTTTTCTAAAATGACGTCTTGCATATGACTCATAGAAATAGTAGATAGACTAGCTAGAATCAAACTTTCACTGTTCTATCTACTATTGATTCTAGCTGGTCTAGAATCAATAGATTAGAATTCTAGAACCATATGCAAGACGTCACATACGAACTAGTGCTATTCTATTGATTCTATTAGAATCAAACAGAAAGTTTGATTCTAGATTCAAATAGATTTGAATTTATTTATTGAATAGTGAAAAAGTCTTTTCTAAAATGACGTCTTGCATATGACTCATAGAAATAGTAGATAGACTAGCTAGAATCAAACTTTCAATGTTCTATCTACTATTGATTCTAGCTGGTCTAGAATCAATAGATTAGAATTCTAGAACCATATGCAAGACATCACATAAGATCTAGTGCTATTCTATTGATTCTATTAGAATCAAACAGAAAGTTTGATTCTAGATTCAAATAGATTTGAATCTATTTATTGAATAGTGAAAAAGTCTTTTCTAAAATGACGTCTTGCTTATGACTCATAGAAATAGTAGATAGACTAGCTAGAATCAAACTTTCACTGTTCTATCTACTATTGATTCTAGCTGGTCTAGAATCAATAGATTAGAATTCTAGAACCATATGCAAGACGTCACATACGAACTAGTGCTATTCTATTGATTCTATTAGAATCAAACAGAAAGTTTGATTCTAGATTCAAATTGATTTGAATCTATTTATTGAATAGTGAAAAAGTCTTTTCTAAAATGACGTCTTGCATATGACTCATAGAAATAGTAGATAGACTAGCTAGAATCAATAGATTAGAATTCTAGAACCATATGCAAGACGTCACATACGAACTAGTGCTATTCTATTGATTCTATTAGAATCAAACAGAAAGTTTGATTCTAGATTCAAATAGATTTGAATCTATTTATTGAATAGTGAAAAAGTCTTTTCTAAAATGACGTCTCGCATATGACTCATAGAAATAGTAGATAGACTAGCTAGAATCAAACTTTCAATGTTCTATCTACTATTGATTCTAGCTGGTCTAGAATCAATAGATTAGAATTCTAGAACCATATGCAAGACGTCACATACGAACTAGTGCTATTCTATTGATTCTATTAGAATCAAACAGAAAGTTTGGTTCTAGATTCAAATAGATTTGAATCTATTTATTGAATAGTGAAAAAGTCTTTTCTAAAATGACGTCTTGCATATGACTCATAGAAATAGTAGATAGACTAGCTAGAATCAATAGATTAGAATTCTAGAACCATATGCAAGACGTCACATACAAACTAGTGCTATTCTATTGATTCTATTAGAATCAAACAGAAAGTTTGATTCTAGATTCAAATAGATTTGAATCTATTTATTGAATAGTGAAAAAGTCTTTTCTAAAATGACGTCTTGCATATGACTCATAGAAATAGTAGATAGACTAGCTAGAATCAATAGATTAGAATTCTAGAACCATATGCAAGACGTCACATACGAACTAGTGCTATTCTATTGATTCTATTAGAATCAAACAGAAAGTTTGATTCTAGATTCAAATAGATTTGAATCTATTTATTGAATAGTGAAAAAGTCTTTTCTAAAATGACGTCATGCATATGACTCATAGAAATAGTAGATAGACTAGCTAGAATCAAACTTTCACTGTTCTATCTACTATTGATTCTAGCTGGTCTAGAATGAATAGATTAGAATTCTAGAACCATATGCAAGACGTCACATACGAACTAGTGCTATTCTATTGATTCTATTAGAATCAAACAGAAAGTTTGATTCTAGATTCAAATAGATTTGAATCTATTTATTGAATAGTGAAAAAGTCTTTTCTAAAATAACGTCTTGCATATGACTCATAGAAATAGTAGATCGACTAGCTAGAATCAAAAGATTAGAATTCTAGAACCATATGCAAGACGTCACATATGAACTAGTGCTATTCTATTGATTCTATTAGAATCAAACAGAAAGTTTGATTCTGGATTCAAATAGATTTGAATCTATTTATTGAATAGTGAAAAAGTCTTTTCTAAAATGACGTCTTGGATATGACTCATAGAAATAGTAGATAGACTAGCTAGAATCAAACTTTCACTGTTCTATCTACTATTGATTCTAGCTGGTCTAGAATCAATAGATTAGAATTCTAGAACCATATGCAAGACGTCACATACGAACTAGTGCTATTCTATTGATTCTATTAGAATCAAACAGAAAGTTTGATTCTAGATTCAAATAGATTTGAATCTATTTATTGAATAGTGAAAAAGTCTTTTCTAAAATGACGTCTTGCATATGACTCATAGAAATAGTAGATAGACTAGCTAGAATCAAACTTTCACTGTTCTATCTACTATTGATTCTAGCTGGTCTAGAATCAATAGATTAGAATTCTAGAACCATATGCAAGACGTCACATACGAACTAGTGCTATTCTATTGATTCTATTAGAATCAAACAGAAAGTTTGATTCTAGATTCAAATAGATTTGAATTTATTTATTGAATAGTGAAAAAGTCTTTTCTAAAATGACGTCTTGCATATGACTCATAGAAATAGTAGATAGACTAGCTAGAATCAAACTTTCAATGTTCTATCTACTATTGATTCTAGCTGGTCTAGAATCAATAGATTAGAATTCTAGAACCATATGCAAGACGTCACATAAGATCTAGTGCTATTCTATTGATTCTATTAGAATCAAACAGAAAGTTTGATTCTAGATTCAAATAGATTTGAATCTATTTATTGAATAGTGAAAAAGTCTTTTCTAAAATGACGTCTTGCATATGACTCATAGAAATAGTAGATAGACTAGCTAGAATCAATAGATTAGAATTCTAGAACCATATGCAAGACGTCACATACGAACTAGTGCTATTCTATTGATTCTATTAGAATCAAACAGAAAGTTTGATTCTAGATTCAAATAGATTTGAATCTATTTATTGAATAGTGAAAAAGTCTTTTCTAAAATGACGTCTTGCATATGACTCATAGAAATAGTAGATAGACTAGCTAGAATCAAACTTTCACTGTTCTATCTACTATTGATTCTAGCTGGTCTAGAATCAATAGATTAGAATTCTAAAACCATATGCAAGACGTCACATACGAACTAGTGCTATTCTATTGATTCTATTAGAATCAAACAGAAAGTTTGATTCTAGATTCAAATAGATTTGAATTTATTTATTGAATAGTGAAAAAGTCTTTTCTAAAATGACGTCTTGCATATGACTCATAGAAATAGTAGATAGACTAGCTAGAATCAATAGATTAGAATTCTAGAACCATATGCAAGACGTCACATACGAACTAGTGCTATTCTATTGATTCTATTAGAATCAAACAGAAAGTTTGATTCTAGATTCAAATAGATTTGAATCTATTTATTGAATAGTGAAAAAGTCTTTTCTAAAATGACGTCTCGCATATGACTCATAGAAATAGTAGATAGACTAGCTAGAATCAAACTTTCACTGTTCTATCTACTATTGATTCTAGCTGGTCTAGAATCAATAGATTAGAATTCTAGAACCATATGCAAGACGTCACATACGAACTAGTGCTATTCTATTGATTCTATTAGAATCAAACAGAAAGTTTGATTCTAAATTCAAATAGATTTGAATCTATTTATTGAATAGTGAAAAAGTCTTTTCTAAAATGACGTCTTGCATATGACTCATAGAAATAGTAGATAGACTAGCTAGAATCAATAGATTAGAATTCTAGAACCATATGCAAGACGTCACATACGAACTAGTGCTATTCTATTGATTCTATTAGAATCAAACAGAAAGTTTGATTCTAGATTCAAATAGATTTGAATCTATTTATTGAATAGTGAAAAAGTCTTTTCTAAAATGACGTCTTGCATATGACTCATAGAAACAGTAGATAGACTAGCTAGAATCAATAGATTAGAATTCTAGAACCATATGCAAGACGTCACATACGATTTAGTGCTATTCTATTGATTCTATTAGAATCAAACAGAAAGTTTGATTCTAGATTCAAATAGATTTGAATCTATTTATTGAATAGTGAAAAAGTCTTTTCTAAAATGACGTCTTGCATATGACTCATAGAAATAGTAGATAGACTAGCTAGAATCAATAGATTAGAATTCTAGAACCATATGCAAGACGTCACATACGAACTAGTGCTATTCTATTGATTCTATTAGAATCAAACAGAAAGTTTGATTCTAGATTCAAATAGATTTGAATCTATTTATTGAATAGTGAAAAAGTCTTTTCTAAAATGACGTCTTGCATATGACTCATAGAAATAGTAGATAGACTAGCTAGAATCAAACTTTCACTGTTCTATCTACTATTGATTCTAGCTGGTCTAGAATCAATAGATTAGAATTCTAGAACCATATGCAAGACGTCACATACGAACTAGTGCTATTCTATTGATTCTATTAGAATCAAACAGAAAGTTTGATTCTAGATTCAAATAGATTTGAATCTATTTATTGAATAGTGAAAAAGTCTTTTCTAAAATGACGTCTTGCATATGACTCATAGAAATAGTAGATAGACTAGCTAGAATCAATAGATTAGAATTCTAGAACCATATGCAAGACGTCACATACGAACTAGTGCTATTCTATTGATTCTATTAGAATCAAACAGAAAGTTTGATTCTAGATTCATATAGATTTGAATCTATTTATTGAATAGTGAAAAAGTCTTTTCTAAAATGACGTCTTGCATATGACTCATAGAAATAGTAGATAGACTAGCTAGAATCAAACTTTCACTGTTCTATCTACTATTGATTCTAGCTGGTCTAGAATCAATAGATTAGAATTCTAGAACCATATGCAAGACGTCACATACGAACTAGTGCTATTCTATTGATTCTATTAGAATCAAACAGAAAGTTTGATTCTAGATTCAAATAGATTTGAATCTATTTATTGAATAGTGAAAAAGTCTTTTCTAAAATGACCTCTTGCATATGACTCATAGAAATAGTAGATAGACTAGCTAGAATCAAACTTTCACTGTTCTATCTACTATTGATTCTAGCTGGTCTAGAATCAATAGATTAGAATTCTAGAACCATATGCAAGACGTCACATACGAACTAGTGCTATTCTATTGATTCTATTAGAATCAAACAGGAAGTTTGATTCTAGATTCAAATAGATTTGAATCTATTTATTGAATAGTGAAAAAGTCTTTTCTAAAATGACGTCTTGCATATGACTCATAGAAATAGTAGATAGACTAGCT
>NW_027067084.1:0-15583 GCF_032884065.1 Artemia franciscana | reverse complement strand
TACGTATGTTGAAAAAATGAAGATATTAGACTATTTTATGATTGCAAATGGTAAAGAATGTGATTAAAGGCTCTTTTCCTATTTCAAAAGTTTTAGTTTTCGAGGGTAATAGCTACGTATGTTGAAAAAATGAAGATATTAGACTATTTTATGATTGCAAATGGTAAAGAATGTGATTAAAGGCTCTTTTCCTATTTCAAAAGTTTTAGTTTTCGAGGGTAATAGCTACGTATGTTGAAAAAATGAAGATATTAGACTATTTTATGATTGCAAATGGTAAAGAATGTGATTAAAGGCTCTTTTCCTATTTCAAAAGTTTTAGTTTTCGAGGGTAATAGCTACGTATGTTGAAAAAATGAAGATATTAGACTATTTTATGATTGCAAATGGTAAAGAATGTGATTAAAGGCTCTTTTCCTATTTCAAAAGTTTTAGTTTTCGAGGGTAATAGCTACGTATGTTGAAAAAATGAAGATATTAGACTATTTTATGATTGCACATGGTAAAGAATGTGATTAAAGGCTCTTTTCCTATTTCAAAAGTTTTAGTTTTCGAGGGTAATAGCTACGTATGTTGAAAAAATGAAGATATTAGACTATTTTATGATTGCAAATGGTAAAGAATGTGATTAAAGGCTCTTTTCCTATTTCAAAAGTTTTAGTTTTCGAGGGTAATAGCTACGTATGTTGAAAAAATGAAGATATTAGACTATTTTATGATTGCAAATGGTAAAGAATGTGATTAAAGGCTCTTTTCCTATTTCAAAAGTTTTAGTTTTCGAGGGTAATAGCTGTCTGTGAAAAAATGAAGATATTAGACTATTTTATGATTGCAAATGGTAAAGAATGTGATTAAAGGCTCTTTTCCTATTTCAAAAGTTTTAGTTTTCGAGGGTAATAGCTGTATGTTGAAAAAATGAAGATATTAGACTATTTTATGATTGCAAATGGTAAAGAATGTGATTAAAGGCTCTTTTCCTATTTCAAAAGTTTTAGTTTTCGAGGGTAATAGCTACGTATGTTGAAAAAATGAAGATATTAGACTATTTTATGATTGCAAATGGTAAAGAATGTGATTAAAGGCTCTTTTCCTATTTCAAAAGTTTTAGTTTTCGAGGGTAATAGCTACGTATGTTGAAAAAATGAAGATATTAGACTATTTTATGATTGCAAATGGTAAAGAATGTGATTAAAGGCTCTTTTCCTATTTCAAAAGTTTTAGTTTTCGAGGGTAATAGCTACGTATGTTGAAAAAATGAAGATATTAGACTATTTTATGATTGCAAATGGTAAAGAATGTGATTAAAGGCTCTTTTCCTATGTCAAAAGTTTTAGTTTTCGAGGGTAATAGCTACGTATGTGGAAAAAATGAAGATATTAGACTATTTTATGATTGCAAATGGTAAAGAATGTGATTAAAGGCTCTTTTCCTATTTCAAAAGTTTTAGTTTTCGAGGGTAATAGCTACGTATGTTGAAAAAATGAAGATATTAGACTATTTTATGATTGCAAATGGTAAAGAATGTGATTAAAGGCTCTTTTCCTATTTCAAAAGTTTTAGTTTTCGAGGGTAATAGCTACGTATGTTGAAAAAATGAAGATATTAGACTATTTTATGATTGCAAATGGTAAAGAATGTGATTAAAGGCTCTTTTCCTATTTCAAAAGTTTTAGTTTTCGAGGGTAATAGCTACGTATGTGAAAAAATGAAGATATTAGACTATTTTATGATTGCAAATGGTAAAGAATGTGATTAAAGGCTCTTTTCCTATTTCAAAAGTTTTAGTTTTCGAGGGTAATAGCTACGTATGTTGAAAAAATGAAGATATTAGACTATTTTATGATTGCAAATGGTAAAGAATGTGATTAAAGGCTCTTTTCCTATTTCAAAAGTTTTAGTTTTCGAGGGTAATAGCTACGTATGTTGAAAAAATGAAGATATTAGACTATTTTATGATTGCAAATGGTAAAGAATGTGATTAAAGGCTCTTTTCCTATTTCAAAAGTTTTAGTTTTCGAGGGTAATAGCTACGTATGTTGAAAAAATGAAGATATTAGACTATTTTATGATTGCAAATGGTAAAGAATGTGATTAAAGGCTCTTTTCCTATTTCAAAAGTTTTAGTTTTCGAGGGTAATAGCTACGTATGTTGAAAAAATGAAGATATTAGACTATTTTATGATTGCAAATGGTAAAGAATGTGATTAAAGGCTCTTTTCCTATTTCAAAAGTTTTAGTTTTCGAGGGTAATAGCTACGTATGTTGAAAAAATGAAGATATTAGACTATTTTATGATTGCAAATGGTAAAGAATGTGATTAAAGGCTCTTTTCCTATTTCAAAAGTTTTAGTTTTCGAGGGTAATAGCTACGTATGTTGAAAAAATGAAGATATTAGACTATTTTATGATTGCAAATGGTAAAGAATGTGATTAAAGGCTCTTTTCCTATTTCAAAAGTTTTAGTTTTCGAGGGTAATAGCTACGTATGTTGAAAAAATGAAGATATTAGACTATTTTATGATTGCAAATGGTAAAGAATGTGATTAAAGGCTCTTTTCCTATTTCAAAAGTTTTAGTTTTCGAGGGTAATAGCTACGTATGTTGAAAAAATGAAGATATTAGACTATTTTATGATTGCAAATGGTAAAGAATGTGATTAAAGGCTCTTTTCCTATTTCAAAAGTTTTAGTTTTCGAGGGTAATAGCTACGTATGTGGAAAAAATGAAGATATTAGACTATTTTATGATTGCAAATGGTAAAGAATGTGATTAAAGGCTCTTTTCCTATTTCAAAAGTTTTAGTTTTCGAGGGTAATAGCTACGTATGTTGAAAAAATGAAGATATTAGACTATTTTATGATTGCAAATGGTAAAGAATGTGATTAAAGGCTCTTTTCCTATTTCAAAAGTTTTAGTTTTCGAGGGTAATAGCTACGTATGTTGAAAAAATGAAGATATTAGACTATTTTATGATTGCAAATGGTAAAGAATGTGATTAAAGGCTCTTTTCCTATTTCAAAAGTTTTAGTTTTCGAGGGTAATAGCTATGTCTGTGGAAAAAATGAAGATATTAGACTATTTTATGATTGCACATGGTAAAGAATGTGATTAAAGGCTCTTTTCCTATTTCAAAAGTTTTAGTTTTCGAGGGTAATAGCTACGTATGTTGAAAAAATGAAGATATTAGACTATTTTATGATTGCAAATGGTAAAGAATGTGATTAAAGGCTCTTTTCCTATGTCAAAAGTTTTAGTTTTCGAGGGTAATAGCTACGTATGTTGAAAAAATGAAGATATTAGACTATTTTATGATTGCAAATGGTAAAGAATGTGATTAAAGGCTCTTTTCCTATTTCAAAAGTTTTAGTTTTCGAGGGTAATAGCTACGTATGTTGAAAAAATGAAGATATTAGACTATTTTATGATTGCAAATGGTAAAGAATGTGATTAAAGGCTCTTTTCCTATTTCAAAAGTTTTAGTTTTCGAGGGTAATAGCTACGTATGTTGAAAAAATGAAGATATTAGACTATTTTATGATTGCAAATGGTAAAGAATGTGATTAAAGGCTCTTTTCCTATTTCAAAAGTTTTAGTTTTCGAGGGTAATAGCTACGTATGTGAAAAAATGAAGATATTAGACTATTTTATGATTGCAAATGGTAAAGAATGTGATTAAAGGCTCTTTTCCTATTTCAAAAGTTTTAGTTTTCGAGGGTAATAGCTACGTATGTTGAAAAAATGAAGATATTAGACTATTTTATGATTGCAAATGGTAAAGAATGTGATTAAAGGCTCTTTTCCTATTTCAAAAGTTTTAGTTTTCGAGGGTAATAGCTACGTATGTTGAAAAAATGAAGATATTAGACTATTTTATGATTGCAAATGGTAAAGAATGTGATTAAAGGCTCTTTTCCTATTTCAAAAGTTTTAGTTTTCGAGGGTAATAGCTACGTATGTTGAAAAAATGAAGATATTAGACTATTTTATGATTGCAAATGGTAAAGAATGTGATTAAAGGCTCTTTTCCTATTTCAAAAGTTTTAGTTTTCGAGGGTAATAGCTAGTATGTTGAAAAAATGAAGATATTAGACTATTTTATGATTGCAAATGGCAAAGAATGTGATTAAAGGCTCTTTTCCTATTTCAAAAGTTTTAGTTTTCGAGGGTAATAGCTACGTATGTTGAAAAAATGAAGATATTAGACTATTTTATGATTGCAAATGGTAAAGAATGTGATTAAAGGCTCTTTTCCTATTTCAAAAGTTTTAGTTTTCGAGGGTAATAGCTACGTATGTTGAAAAAATGAAGATATTAGACTATTTTATGATTGCAAATGGTAAAGAATGTGATTAAAGGCTCTTTTCCTATTTCAAAAGTTTTAGTTTTCGAGGGTAATAGCTTTGTCTGTGGAAAAAATGAAGATATTAGACTATTTTATGATTGCACATGGTAAAGAATGTGATTAAAGGCTCTTTTCCTATTTCAAAAGTTTTAGTTTTCGAGGGTAATAGTTACGTATGTTGAAAAAATGAAGATATTAGACTATTTTATGATTGCAAATGGTAAAGAATGTGATTAAAGGCTCTTTTCCTATTTCAAAAGTTTTAGTTTTCGAGGGTAATAGCTACGTATGTTGAAAAAATGAAGATATTAGACTATTTTATGATTGCAAATGGTAAAGAATGTGATTAAAGGCTCTTTTCCTATTTCAAAAGTTTTAGTTTTCGGGGTAATAGCTACGTATGTTGAAAAAATGAAGATATTAGACTATTTTATGATTGCAAATGGTAAAGAATGTGATTAAAGCTCTTTTCCTATTTCAAAAGTTTTAGTTTTCGAGGGTAATAGCTACGTATGTTGAAAAAATGAAGATATTAGACTATTTTATGATTGCAAATGAAAAAGAATGTGATTAAAGCTCTTTTCCTATTTCAAAAGTTTTAGTTTTCGAGGGTAATAGCTAGGTCTGTGGAAAAAATGAAGATATTAGACTATTTTATGATTGCAAATGGTAAAGAATGTGATTAAAGGCTCTTTTCCTATTCAAAAGTTTTAGTTTTCGAGGGTAATAGCTATGTATGTTGAAAAAATGAAGATATTAGACTATTTTATGATTGCAAATGGTAAAGAATGTGATTAAAGGCTCTTTTCCTATTTCAAAAGTTTTAGTTTTCGAGGGTAATAGCTACGTATGTTGAAAAAATGAAGATATTAGACTATTTTATGATTGCAAATGGTAAAGAATGTGATTAAAGGCTCTTTTCCTATTTCAAAAGTTTTAGTTTTCGAGGGTAATAGCTACGTATGTTGAAAAAATGAAGATATTAGACTATTTTATGATTGCAAATGGTAAAGAATGTGATTAAACGCTCTTTTCCTATTTCAAAACTTTTAGTTTTCGAGGGTAATAGCTTTGTCTGTGGAAAAAATGAAGATATTGGACTATTTTATGATTGCACATGGTAAAGAATGTGATTAAAGGCTCTTTTCGTATTTCAAAAGTTTTAGTTTTCGAGGGTAATAGTTACGTATGTTGAAAAAATGAAGATATTAGACTATTTTATGATTGCATATGGTAAAGAATGTGATTAAAGGCTCTTCTCCAATGTCAAAAGTTTTAGTTTTCAAAGGTAATAGCTACGTATGTTGAAAAAATGAAGATATTAGACTATTTTATGATTGCAAATGGTAAAGAATGTGATTAAAGGCTCTTTTCCTATTTCAAAAGTTTTAGTTTTCGGGGATAATAGCTACGTATGTTGAAAAAATGAAGATATTAGACTATTTTATGATTGCAAATGGTAAAGAATGTGATTAAAGGCTCTTTTCCTATTTCAAAAGTTTTAGTTTTCGAAGGTAATAGCTACGTATGTTGAAAAAATGAAGATATTAGACTATTTTATGATTGCAAATGGAAAAGAATGTGATTAAAAGCTCTTTTCCTATTTCAAAAGTTTTAGTTTTCGAGGGTAATAGCTAGGTCTGTGGAAAAAATGAAGATATTAGACTATTTTATGATTGCAAATGGCAAAGAATGTGATTAAAGGCTCTTTTCCTATTTCAAAAGTTTTAGTTTTCGAGGGTAATAGCTACGTATGTTGAAAAAATGAAGATATTAGACTATTTTATGATTGCAAATGGTAAAGAATGTGATTAAAGGCTCTTTTCCTATTTCAAAAGTTTTAGTTTTCGAGGGTAATAGCTACGTATGTTGAAAAAATGAAGATATTAGACTATTTTATGATTGCAAATGGTAAAGAATGTGATTAAACGCTCTTTTCCTATTTCAAAACTTTTAGTTTTCGAGGGTAATAGCTTTGTCTGTGGAACAAAATGAAGATATTAGACTATTTTATGATTGCACATGGTAAAGAATGTGATTAAAGGCTCTTTTCCTATTTCAAAAGTTTTAGTTTTCGAGGGTAATAGTTATGTATGTTGAAAAAATGAAGATATTAGACTATTTTATGATTGCAAATGGTAAAGAATGTGATTAAAGGCTCTTTTCCTATGTCAAAAGTTTTAGTTTTCAAAGGTAATAGCTACGTATGTTGAAAAAATGAAGATATTAGACTATTTTATGATTGCAAATGGTAAAGAATGTGATTAAAGGCTCTTTTCCTATTTCAAAAGTTTTAGTTTTCGGGGATAATAGCTACGTATGTTGAAAAAATGAAGATATTAGACTATTTTATGATTGCAAATGGTAAAGAATGTGATTAAAGGCTCTTTTCCTATTTCAAAAGTTTAGTTTTCGAGGGTAATAGCTACGTATGTTGAAAAAATGAAGATATTAGACTATTTTATGATTGCAAATGGAAAAGAATGTGATTAAAAGCTCTTTTCCTATTTCAAAAGTTTTAGTTTTCGAGGGTAATAGCTAGGTCTGTGGAAAAAATGAAGATATTAGACTATTTTATGATTGCAAATGGTAAAGAATATGATTAAAGGCTCTTTTCCTATGTCAAAAGTTTTAGTTTTTGAGGGTAATAGCTATGTATGTTGAAATAATGAAGATATTAGACTATTTTATGATTGCAAATGGCAAAGAATGTGATTAAAGGCTCTTTTCCTATTTCAAAAGTTTTAGTTTTCGAGGGTAATAGCTACGTATGTTGAAAAAATGAAGATATTAGACTATTTTATGATTGCAAATGGTAAAGAATGTGATTAAAGGCTCTTTTCCTATTTCAAAAGTTTTAGTTTTCGAGGGTAATAGCTACGTATGTTGAAAAAATGAAGATATTAGACTATTTTATGATTGCAAATGGTAAAGAATGTGATTAAACGCTCTTTTCCTATTTCAAAACTTTTAGTTTTCGAGGGTAATAGCTTTGTCTGTGGAAAAAATGAAGATATTAGACTATTTTATGATTGCACATGGTAAAGAATGTGATTAAAGGCTCTTTTCCTATTTCAAAAGTTTTAGTTTTCGAGGGTAATAGTTACGTATGTTGAAAAAATGAAGATATTAGACTATTTTATGATTGCATATGGTAAAGAATGTGATTAAAGGCTCTTCTCCAATGTCAAAAGTTTTAGTTTTCAAAGGTAATAGCTACGTATGTTGAAAAAATGAAGATATTAGACTATTTTATGATTGCAAATGGTAAAGAATGTGATTAAAGGCTCTTTTCCTATTTCAAAAGTTTTAGTTTTCGGGGTAATAGCTACGTATGTTGAAAAAATGAAGATATTAGACTATTTTATGATTGCAAATGGTAAAGAATGTGATTAAAGGCTCTTTTCCTATTTCAAAAGTTTTAGTTTTCGAAGGTAATAGCTACGTATGTTGAAAAAATGAAGATATTAGACTATTTTATGATTGCAAATGGTAAAGAATGTGATTAAAGGCTCTTTTCCTATTTCAAAAGTTTTAGTTTTCGAGGGTAATAGCTAGGTCTGTGGAAAAAATGAAGATATTAGACTATTTTATGATTGCAAATGGCAAAGAATGTGATTAAAGGCTCTTTTCCTATTTCAAAAGTTTTAGTTTTCGAGGGTAATAGCTACGTATGTTGAAAAAATGAAGATATTAGACTATTTTATGATTGCAAATGGTAAAGAATGTGATTAAAGGCTCTTTTCCTATTTCAAACGTTTTAGTTTTCGAGGGTAATAGCTACGTATGTTGAAAAAATGAAGATATTAGACTATTTTATGATTGCAAATGGTAAAGAATGTGATTAAACGCTCTTTTCCTATTTCAAAACTTTTAGTTTTCGAGGGTAATAGCTTTGTCTGTGGAACAAAATGAAGATATTAGACTATTTTATGATTGCACATGGTAAAGAATGTGATTAAAGGCTCTTTTCCTATTTCAAAAGTTTTAGTTTTCGAGGGTAATAGTTATGTATGTTGAAAAAATGAAGATATTAGACTATTTTATGATTGCAAATGGTAAAGAATGTGATTAAAGGCTCTTTTCCTATGTCAAAAGTTTTAGTTTTCAAAGGTAATAGCTACGTATGTTGAAAAAATGAAGATATTAGACTATTTTATGATTGCAAATGGTAAAGAATGTGATTAAAGGCTCTTTTCCTATTTCAAAAGTTTTAGTTTTCGGGGATAATAGCTACGTATGTTGAAAAAATGAAGATATTAGACTATTTTATGATTGCAAATGGTAAAGAATGTGATTAAAGGCTCTTTTCCTATTTCAAAAAATGAAGATATTAGACTATTTTATGATTGCAAATGGAAAAGAATGTGATTAAAAGCTCTTTTCCTATTTCAAAAGTTTTAGTTTTCGAGGGTAATAGCTAGGTCTGTGGAAAAAATGAAGATATTAGACTATTTTATGATTGCAAATGGTAAAGAATGTGATTAAAGGCTCTTTTCCTATTCAAAAGTTTTAGTTTTCGAGGGTAATAGCTATGTATGTTGAAAAAATGAAGATATTAGACTATTTTATGATTGCAAATGGTAAAGAATGTGATTAAAGGCTCTTTTCCTATTTCAAAAGTTTTAGTTTTCGAGGGTAATAGCTACGTATGTTGAAAAAATGAAGATATTAGACTATTTTATGATTGCAAATGGTAAAGAATGTGATTAAAGGCTCTTTTCCTATTTCAAAAGTTTTAGTTTTCGAGGGTAATAGCTGTATGTGAAAAAATGAAGATATTAGACTATTTTATGATTGCAAATGGTAAAGAATGTGATTAAAGGCTCTTTTCCTATTTCAAAAGTTTTAGTTTTCGAGGGTAATAGCTTTGTCTGTGGAAAAAATGAAGATATTAGACTATTTTATGATTGCAAATGGTAAAGAATGTGATTAAAGGCTCTTTTCCTATTTCAAAAGTTTTAGTTTTCGAGGGTAATAGCTACGTATGTTGAAAAAATGAAGATATTAGACTATTTTATGATTGCAAATGGTAAAGAATGTGATTAAAGGCTCTTTTCCTATGTCAAAAGTTTTAGTTTTGGAGGGTAATAGCTACGTATGTTGAAAAAATGAAGATATTAGACTATTTTATGATTGCAAATGGTAAAGAATGTGATTAAAGGCTCTTTTCCTATTTCAAAAGTTTTAGTTTTCGAGGGTAATAGCTACGTATGTTGAAAAAATGAAGATATTAGACTATTTTATGATTGCAAATGGTAAAGAATGTGATTAAATGCTCTTTTCCTATGTCAAAAGTTTTAGTTTTCGAGGGTAATAGCTACGTATGTTGAAAAAATGAAGATATTAGACTATTTTATGATTGCAAATGGTAAAGAATGTGATTAAAGGCTCTTTTCCTATTCAAAAGTTTTAGTTTTCGAGGGTAATAGCTACGTCTGTGAAAAAATGAAGATATTAGACTATTTTATGATTGCACATGGTAAAGAATGTGATTAAAGGCTCTTTTCCCATTTCAAAAGTTTTAGTTTTCGAGGGTAATAGCTACGTATGTTGAAAAAATGAAGATATTAGACTATTTTATGATTGCAAATGGTAAAGAATGTGATTAAAGGCTCTTTTCCTATGTCAAAAGTTTTAGTTTTCGAGGGTAATAGCTACGTATTTTGAAAAAATGAAGATATTAGACTATTTTATGATTGCAAATGGTAAAGAATGTGATTAAAGGCTCTTTTCCTATGTCAAAAGTTTTAGTTTTCGACGGTAATAGCTTTGTCTGTGGGAAAAATGAAGATATTAGACAATTTTATGATTGCACTTGGTAAAGAATGTGATTAAAGGCTCTTTTCCTATTTCAAAAGTTTTAGTTTTCGAGGGTAATAGCTTTGTCTGTGGAAAAAATGAAGATATTAGACTATTTTATGATTGCAAATGGTAAAGAATGTGATTAAAGGCTCTTTTCCTATTTCAAAAGTTTTAGTTTTCGAGGGTAATAGCTACGTATGTTGAAAAAATGAAGATATTAGACTATTTTATGATTGCAAATGGTAAAGAATGTGATTAAAGGCTCTTTTCCTATGTCAAAAGTTTTAGTTTTCGAGGGTAATAGCTACGTATTTTGAAAAAATCAGATGAAAGAAAAGCTCCGAAAAGCAGATATGTTTTCCAGAGAAATTGCCTACGGATTGTTCTGGGTACCCGGCTGACTGACCGTATTTCAAACAGTAGGTTGTACGAAAAGTGTGGTTCAATCCCGCTTTCTGGGGCTATAATGAAAGAAAGGTTGAGATGGCTAGGCCACGTTCTACGGATGAAGGATGACAGATTACCGAAGATTGTCCTTTTTGGCCAACCGTCTGGGGCTACACGGAAAGCAGGTCGTCCTTGTCTGGGTTGGGAGGATGTCATAAATAAGGATTTAAAGGAAATGGGAACTTCCTGGGAGGGTGTAAAGAGGGAGGCTTTAAATAGATTAGGTTGGAGGAGGAGCGTGCGTAGCTGTGTTGGCCTCAGGCGGCTTGGTGCTGCAGTGAGTTATTAGTAGTAGTAGTAGTAGTAGTAGTATGTTGAAAAAATGAATATATTAGACTATTTTATGATTGCAAATGGTAAAGGATGTGATTAAAGGCTCTTTTCCTATGTCAAAAGTTTTAGTTTTCGAGGGTAATAGCTACGTATGTTGAAAAAATGAAGATATTAGACTATTTTATGATTGCACATGGTAAAGAATGTGATTAAAGGCTCTTTTCCTATGTCAAAAGTTTTAATTTTCGAGGGTAATAGCTACGTATGTTGAAAAAATGAAGATATTAGACTATTTTATGATTGCAAATGGTAAAGAATGTGATTAAAGGCTCTTTTCCTATGTCAAAAGTTTTAGTTTTCGAGGGTAATAGCTACGTATGTTGAAAAAATGAAGATATTAGACTATTTTATGATTGCAAATGGTAAAGAATGTGATTAAAGGCTCTTTTCCTATTTCAAAAGTTTTAGTTTTCGAGGTTAATAGCTAGGTATGTTGAAAAAATGAAGATAATAGACAATTTTATGATTGCACACGGTAAAGAATGTGATTAAAGGTTCTTTTCCTATTTCAAAAGTTTTAGCTTTCGAGGGTAATTGCTACGTATGCTGAAAAAATGAAGATATTAGACTATTTTATGATTGCAAATGGTAAAGAATTTGATTAAAGGCTCTTTTCCTATTTCAAAAGTTTTAGTTTTCGAGGGTAATAGCTACGTATGTTGAAAAAATGAAGATATTAGACTATTTTATGATTGCAAATGGTAAAGAATGTGATTAAAGGCTCTTTTCCTATTTCAAAATTTTTAGTTTTCGAGGGTAATAGCTACGTATGTTGAAAAAATGAAGATATTAGCCAATTTTATGATTGCACATGGTAAAGAATGTGATTAAAGGCTCTTTTCCTATTTCAAATGTTTTAGTTTTCGAGGGTAATAGCTACGTATGTTGAAAAAATGAAGATATTAGACTATTTTATGATTGCACATGGTAAAGAATGTGATTAAAGGCTCTTTTCCTATGTCAAAAGTTTTAGTTTTCGAGGGTAATAGCTACGTATGTTGAAAAAATGAAGATATTAGACTATTTTATGATTGCAAATAGCAAAGAATGTGATTAAAGGCTCTTTTCCTATTTCAAAAGTTTTAGTTTTCGGGGGTAAGAGCTACGTATGTTGAAAAAATGAAGATATTAGACTATTTTATGATTGCAAATGGTAAAGAATGTGATTAAAGGCTCTTTTCCTATTTCAAAAGTTTTAGTGTTCGAGGGTAATAGCTTTGTCTGTGGAAAAAATAAGATATTAGACTATTTTATGATTGCAAATGGTAAAGAATGTGATTAAAGGCTCTTTTCCTATTTCAAAAGTTTTAGTTTTCGAGGGTAATAGCTACGTATGTTGAAAAAATGAAGATATTAGACAATTTTATGATTGCAAATGGTAAAGAATGTGATTAAAGGCTCTTTTCCTATGTCAAAAGTTTTAGTTTTCGAGGGTAATAGCTACGTATGTTGAAAAAATGATTTATTTCAAAAGTTTTAGTTTTCGAGGGTAGTAGCTATGTCTGTGGAAAAAATGAAGATATTAGACTATTTTATGATTGTACATGGTAAAGAATGTGATTAAAGGCTCTTTTTTCTATGTCAAAAGTTTTAGTTTTCGAGGGTAATAGCTACGTATGTTGAAAAAATGAAGATATTAGACTATTTTATGATTGCATATGGTAAAGAAAGTGATTAAAGGCTCTTTTCCTATGTCAAAAGTTTTAGTTTTCGAGGGTAATAGCTTTGTCTGTGGAAAAAATGAAGATATTAGACAATTTTATGATTGCACATGGTAAAGAATGTGATTAAAGGCTCTTTTCTTATTTCAAAAGTTTTAGTTTTCGCGGGTAATAGCTATGTCTGTGGAAAAAATGAAGATATTAGACTATTTTATGATTGCACATGGTAAAGAATGTGACTAAAGGCTCTTTTCCTATTTCAAAAGTTTTAGTTTTCGAGGGTAATAGCTACGTATGTTGAAAAAATGAAGATATTAGACTATTTTATGATTGCAAATGGTAAAGAATGTGATTAAAGGCTCTTTCCTATGTCAAAAGTTTTAGTTATCGAGGGTAATAGCTTTGTCTGTGGAAAAAATGAAGATATTAGACAATTTTATGATTGCACATGGTAAAAAATGTGATTAAAGGCTCTTTTCCTATTTCAAAAGTTTTAGTTTTCGAGGGTAATAACTAATTATGCTGAAAAAATGAAGTTATTAGACTATTTTATGATTGCAAATGGTAAAGAATGTGATTAAAGGCTCTTTTCCTATTTCAAATTTTTTAGTTTTCGAGGGTAATAGCTACGTATGTTGAAAAAATGAAGATACTAGACAATTTTATGATTGCACATGGTAAAGAATGTGATTAAAGGCTCTTTTCATATTTCAAAAGTTTTAGTTTTCGAGGGTAATAGCTACGTATGTTGAAAAAATGAAGATATTAGACTATTTTATGATTGCAAATGGCAAAGAATGTGATTAAAGGCTCTTTTCCTATTTCAAAAGTTTTAGTGTTCGAGGGTAATAGCTTTGTCTGTGGAAAAAATAAGATATTAGACTATTCTATGATTGAACATGGTAAAGAATGTGATTAAAGGCTCTTTTCCTATGTCAAAAGTTTTAGTCTTCGAGGGTAATAGCTACGTATGTTGAAAAAATGAAGATATTAGACTATTCTATGATTGCAAGTGGTAAAGAATGTGATTAAAGGCTCTTTTCCTATTTCAAAAGTTTTACTTTTCGAGGGTAATAGCTACGTATGTTGAAAAAATGAAGATATTAGACTATTTTATGATTGCAAATGGTAAAGAATGTGATTAAAGGCTCTTTTCATATTTCAAAAGTTTAAGTTTTCGAGGGTAATAGCTTTGTATGTGGAAAAAATGAAGATATTAGACTATTTTATGATTGCACATTGTAAAGAATGTGATTAAAGGCTCTTTTCCTATTTCAAAAGTTTTAGTTTTCGGGGGTAATAGCTACGTATGCTGAAAAAATGAAGATATTAGACTATTTTATGATTGCAAATGGTAAAGAATGTGATTAAAGGCTCTTTTCCTATGTCAAAAGTTTTAGTTTTCGAGGGTAATAGCTACGTATGTTGAAAAAATGAAGCTATTAGACTATTTTATGATTGCAAATGGTAAAGAATGTGATTAAAGGCTCTTTTCCTATGTCAAAAGTTTTAGTTTTGGAGGGTAATAGCTACGTATGTTGGAAAAATGAAGATATTAGACTATTTTATGATTGCAAATGTTAAAGAATGTGATTAAAGGCTCTTTTCCTATTTCAAAGGTCTTAGTTTTCGAGGGTAATAGCTACGTATTTCGAAAAAATGAAGATATTAGACTATTTTATGATTGCAAATGGTAAAGAATGTGGTTAAAGGCTCTTTTCCTATGTCAAAAGTTTTAGTTTTTTAGGGTAATAGCTACGTATGTTGAAAAAAATGAAGATATTAGACTATTTTATGATTGCAAATGGTAAAGAATGTGATTAAAGGCTCTTTTCCTATTTCAAAAGTTTTAGTTTTCGAGGGTAATAGCTACGTATGTTGAAAAAATGAAGATATTAGACTATTTTATGATTGCACATGGTAAAGAATGTGATTAAAGGCTCTTTTCCTATTTCAAAAGTTTTAGTTTTCGAGGGTAATAGCTACGTATGTTGAAAAAATGAAGATATTAGACAATTTTATGATTGCAAATGGTAAAGAATGTGATTAAAGGCTCTTTTCCTATGTCAAAAGTTTTAGTTTTCGAGGGTAATAGCTAGGTCTGTGGAAAAAATGAAGATATTAGACTATTTTATGATTGTACATGGTAAAGAATGTGATTAAAGGCTCTTTTTTCTATGTCAAAAGTTTTAGTTTTCGAGGGTAATAGCTACGTATGTTGAAAAAATGAAGATATTAGACTATTTTATGATTGCACATGGTAAAGAAAGTGATTAAAGGCTCTTTTCCTATTTCAAAAGTTTTCGTTTTCGAGGGTAATAGCTAAGTATGTTGAAAAAATGAAGATATTAGACTATTTTATGATTGCAAATGGTAAAGAATGTGATTAAAGGCTCTTTTCCTATGTCAAAAGTTTTAGTTTTCGAGGGTAATAGCTTTGTCTGTGGAAAAAATGAAGATATTAGACAATTTTATGATTGCACATGGTAAAGAATGTGATTAAAGGCTCTTTTCCTATTTCAAAAGTTTTAGTTTTCGCGGGTAATAGCTATGTCTGTGGAAAAAATGAAGATATTAGACTATTTTATGATTGCACATGGTAAAGAATGTGACTAAAGGCTCTTTTCCTATTTCAAAAGTTTTAGTTTTCGAGGGTAATAGCTACGTATGTTGAAAAAATGAAGATATTAGACTATTTTATGATTGCAAATGGTAAAGAATGTGATTAAAGGCTCTTTTCCTATGTCAAAAGTTTTAGTTTTCGAGGGTAATAGCTTTGTCTGTGGAAAAAATGAAGATATTAGACAATTTTATGATTGCACATAGTAAAGAATGTGATTAAAGACTCTTTTCCTTTTTCAAAAGTTTTAGTTTTCGACGGTAATAGCTAAGTATCCTGAAAAAATGAAGATATTAGACTATTTTATTATTGCAAATGGTAAAGAATGTGATTAAAGGCTCTTTTCCTATTTCAAAAGTTTTAGTTTTCGAGGGT
>NW_027067083.1:0-15612 GCF_032884065.1 Artemia franciscana | reverse complement strand
TCCTACCATCTTCAAAGATACCACGATAGGAAGACTCTACACCGTTCACCCCAATCAACATGAATACTTCTTTCTACGCCTGCTTTTGGTGAATGTACTCGGTCCGACATCCTTTGAGTATTTGAGAACTGTAAACGGTACTATACATGACACTTACCGTAGTGCATGCCAAGCTCTGAATTTATTGGAGAATGACCAACACTGGGATAACTGCATCAATGACGCGTGCGAAACGTCAACCCCAAGTCAAATTCGTGCACTTGCTCTCCATCAGCTCCTACAGAGTTATGGGAAAAATATAAGTCAAAAATGTCCGAAGATATACTCCATCGAAAACAGTTAGAGACGTCAGATATGACTTTTGATTTTACATCAGAAATTTATAACTACACTTTAGTTATTATAGAAGATTTGTGCGTACGAATGGCAAACAAACCTCTTCAGGATTTGGGAATGCCTTCACCTAACCGTATCGCTGCTGTTTCGACATGTGTAGAATTGGATCACGAACAAAGTTACAGTACGAGTGATTTATTGTCGTATGTACAAAATAACATTTCTAAGTTAACGTCGGAACAAAAAGACATTTATGATACGATAGACTCAATTTCAGGACGTATACAACTACCTGCTGATTTCTGTAATTTAGTGACGTCCAAAAATGAATTGATTGAAAAAGTATTTCCGAATATTCTAAAAAATTATAAAAATAATAAATGGCTAAGTGAAAGAGCGATTCTCGCACCCAAAAATATAGACGTCCACGAAATCAACAATATTGTTTTGACCAAGATTCGAGACCAGGCAGTCCTTTGCAAGTCAGTCGACACAGTTTTGGAACCAAATGAAGCGGTTAATTATCCATCTGAATTTTTAAATACCATAGATCTTTCAGGGTTTCCACCACACGTGCTACAACTAAAAATAGGTGTACCAATAATACTTTTAAGAAATATCAACCCACCAAAGCTTTGCAATGGCACGCGACTTGCCGTAAAAAAAAAACAATGGAAAACCTAATAGAGGCCACAATCTTGACAGGGCCTTTTGAGGGTGAGGCTGTTCTTATTCCTCGCATTCCCATTATTCCAACGGATCTGCCTTTTCAATTTAAAAGATTGCAATTCTCAATTCGATTAGTATTTGCAATCACCATTAACAAAGCTCAAGGTCAATCATTAGAAAAATGTGGTATAGATCTTAATACTGATTGTTTTTCCCATGGACAATTGTACGTTGCATGTTCGAGGGTCGGTAAACCTGACAATCTATTTATATGCAGCGACAATTGGACAGCGAAGAATGTTGTATATTCGCAAGTTTTACGCAGTTAATTTGTATTGTATCTATCTATCTATCTATCTATCTATATAAAAACGAGTTGTGTGTATGCATGTTTGTTTGTTTGTAAAAAGAGCGTTTGCATATGACGTCATTATTAGTGCATACGGCTTTTGCACAGACAATGGGAAAGCCAAGAATGTTGTATATTCGCAATTTTTACGTAGTTTAACTCCTGCAGACGAAATGAATGCTTGCCTGAAAAATTCTAATTTATGGGCACACGTAAAAATAATAAAATTAACTACAAATATGCGTGTCCGATTGCAAAACGATGACTCTGGTCAAACATTTTCAGATCAATTGCTGGCAATTGGAAACGGAAAGCTCCCAGTAGTGGGAAAGCCAAAAATGTTGTATATTCGCAATTTTTACGTAGTTTGAAACACATATATAAATCTATCTATATTCACAGGTGGGACACAGGGACACAACTACAATGGCGCGTAACTAATATGGCGCGTAACGACTTACGCGCGCGGGGGGGCTTGGGGGGGCGCGAAGCGCCCCACCAACTAGGTGTTGGGGTGGCGCGAAGCGCCACCCCAACAGCTAGTATATATATATATATGTTTTTAACTACGTAAAACGTGCAAACATACAACATTCTTCGCTGTCCCATTGTCTGTGCATATAAATAGATTGTCAGGTTTACTGACTCTTGAACATGCAACATATAATTGTCCATGGGAAAAACAATCCGTATTCAGATCTATACCTCATTATTCTAATGATGTGTCCCTGTGTCCCGGTCGTCATTTGTGTCCCGGTGTCCCAGTTTGTAATATCTCTTTGAGTGTCCCGGTCGTCATGTATATTCCCTGTGTCCCGGTCTCCCGGTCGTCATTTGTGTCCCGGTGTCCCGGTCTATAATTTCTATTCGAACAATCCCTGTGTCCCGGTCGTCATTTATATATCCCACCTGTGCCCCCGGCGTCCCCGTTGTAGTTGTGTCCCTATGTCCCGGTCGTCATTTATATTCCCTGTGTCCTGGTCGTGATTTGTGTCCGGGTGTCCCAGTCTGTAATTTCTCTTTGAGGTTCCCGGTCGTCATTTATATTCCCTGTGTCCCGGTCGTCATTTGTGTCCCGGTGTCCCGGTCTGTAATTTCTATTCGAACAATCCCTGTGTCCCGGTCGTCATTTATATATCCCGCCTGTGCCCCCGGCGTCCCCGTTGTAGCTGTGTCCCTGTTTCCCGGTCGTCATTTATATTCCCTGTGTCCTGGTCGTGATTTGTGTCCGGGTGTCCCAGTCTGTAATTTCTCTTTGAGGTTCCCAGTCGTCATTTATATTCCCTGTGTCCCGGTCGTCATTTGTGTCCCGGTGTCCCGGTATGTAATTTCATCAGTTGACAAACATGACGTCTATATATATATATGTATATATATATATATATATATATATATATATATATATATATATATATATATATATATATATATATATATATATATATGTGTGTTTTTAACTACGTAAAACTTGCGAATATACAACATTCTTCGCTGTCCCATTGTCTGTACATATAAATAGATTGTTAGGTTTACCGACTCTTGAACATGCAACATATAATTGTCCATGGGAAAAACAATCCGTATTCAGATCTATACCTCATTATTCTAATGATTGCCCTTGAGCTTTGTTGATGGTGATTGCTAATCAAACATTCCCTGTGTCCCCATCGTCATTTATATATCCCCCTGTGCCCCTGGCGTCCCCGTTGTAGTTGTGTTCCTGTGTCCTGGTCGTCATTTATAGTCGACAAACATGACGTCAGTCGAAACACAAAACATGACGTCAGTCGACACACACGTCCCAGTCGTCATTTGTGTCCCGGTGTCCAGTCCGTAATATCTCTTTGAGTGTCCCGGTCGTCTTTTTTTTCTTTTTTCTTTTTAGTTTTTTTGTAGTTTTTACCTTTTTTAGTTTTTTTTTATTTTTTTTTAGTTTTCTTTTTCTCCTTTATTTTTCAGTTTTTTTCCTTATTGTTAGTTAATTTTTCTTTTTCAGTTTTTAGTTTTTTTGTAGTTTTTACCTTTTTAAAGTTTTTTTTCTTCTTTTGTATTAATGCTAAAGCCAAGGTTCGAACCTGGAACCTCTCGGACCTAGAACCTGGAACATAACGCTTTACCAACTCAGCTACTTCGGCTTGAATACATTTACCTTTTTTAGTTTTTTTTTTATTTTTCTTTTATTTTTTTAGTTTTCTTTTTCTCCTTTATTTTTCGGTTTTTTTCCCTTTTTTTTAGTTTTTTTTATTATTTTTTTCTTTTAGTTTTTTTTTTAGTTTTTACCTTTTTTTAGTTTTTTCAGTATTTTTTTAGTTTTTAGTTTTTTACCTTTTTTTGATATTATATATATATGTTTTTAACTAACGCGCCACCCCAACACCTAGTTGGCGTTAGTTGGGGTTTTATTAGTTGGGGTTTAACACCTAGTTGGGGTTTTTAACCCCAACACCTAGTTGGAGGGGGCGCTACGCCCCCTCTAATGATTGCCCTTGAGCTTTGTTGATGGTGATTGCTAATCGAACATTCTCTGTGTCCCCGTCGTTATTTATACCTTTTTTATTTTTTTTTAATTAGTTTTTAGTTTTTTTTTCTTTTTAGTTTTTTTTTGTTTGTAATTTCTCTTTGAGTGTCCCGGTCGTCATTTATATTCCCGGTGTCCCGGTCGTCTTTTGTGTCGTGGTGTCCCGGTCTGTAATTTCTATTCAAACAATCCCTGTTTCCCGGTCGTCATTTATATATCCCGCTTGTGCCCCCGGCGTCCCGTTGTAGTTTTGTCCCTGTGTCCCGGTCGTCATTTATATTCCCTCTTTCCCGGTCGTGATTTGTGTCCGGGTGTCCCAGTCTGTAATTTTTCTTTTAGGTTCCCGGTCGTCATTTATATTCCCTGTGTCCCGGTTGTCATTCGTGTCCTGGTATGTAATTTCATCAGTTGACAAACATGACGTCAGTCGACAAACAACTTCATGACGCATACAGCTCAATCCTTAAAATGACGTCAGTCGACAAACATGATATCAGTCTACACAAACATGACGTCACTCGACACTCACACACACAGACAACTTATTTATATATATATATATATATATATATATATATATATATATATATATATATATATATATGTGTGTGTTTAGAAAAACATATATACGTTTTTGAAACATATATATATATATATGTTTTTGGGGTGGCGCTTCGCGCCACCCCAAAACCTAGTTGGTGGGGGCGCTTCGCAACTCCCCTCCCAAGCCCCCCCGCGCGTGTAAGTCGCTACGTGCCATTGTAATAGATTGTCAGGTTGACCGACTCTTGAACATGCAACATATAACTGTCCATGGGAAAAACAAACCGTATTCAGATCTATACCTCATGATTCTAATGATTGTCCTTGAGCTTTGTTGATGGTGATTGCTAATCGAACATTCCCTGTGTCGCCGTCGTCATTTATATATCCCCCTGTATCCCCAGGCGTCCCCGTTGTAGTTGTGTCCCTGTGTCCCGGTCGTCATTTATATTCCCTGTGTCTCGGTGTCCCAGTCTGTAATTTCTCTTTGAGTGTCCCGGTCGTCATTTATATTCCCTGTGTCCCGGTCGTCATTTGTGTCCCGGTGTCCGGTCTGTATATACATTCGTTTTTGAATTGGTCGTTTTTTAGTTTTTTTTTTTTTAGTTATACCTCATGATTCTAATGATTACCCTTGAGCTTTGTTAGTGGTGATTGCTAATCGAACATTCCGTGTGTCCCCGTCGTCATTTAAATATCCCCCTGTGCCCCCCGGCGTCCCCGTTGTAGTTGTGTCCATGTGTCCCGGTCGTCATTTATATTCCCTGTGTCCCGGTCGTCATTTGTGTCCCGGTCTGTATATACATTCGTTTTTGAATTGGTATATGATGAAATAAATTTTTGTGTTTTTCCCCTTTTTTTCTTTTTAGTTTTTTTTGGTTTTTCCTTTTTTTTAGTTTTTTCAGTTTTTTCTTTTTAGTTTTTTTTTAGTTTTTACCTTTTTAGTTTTTTTACTTTTATTTTCATTTTTTTCTAATTTTTTTTTCTCCTTTATTTTTTAGTTTTTTTCCTTTTTTTATTTTTATTTTTTTAGTTTTTTAGCTTTTTAGTTTTTTTATTAGTTTTTAGTTTTTTTTTTGGCTTGAATACATTCGTTTTTGAATTGGCATATGATGAAATAATTCATACGTCATATGCGGACAGACAGACAGACAGACATAACACACAAACAACTTAGTTTTATATATATAGATATATATCTATATATATAAATAAGTTTTCTGTGTGTTATGTTTGTTACGCCAGATTATATCTTCTATATATATAAAAATAAGTTGTATGAATTTTTGTGTTGAGGGTTTAAATGTTAAAACTGGGAATTGCATAAATATTTCGAAATATTTTGACAATAGATTAATGTAATTTGAAAAACTTAAAAAATATACTTAAAATTTTGAGGTTTATTATAAATTGTTGAGCTTTAGCAAGCTTAGCACGTGGAGATTTCTCCAACTGTCAATGTTATAGAATGTTACCAAAAAGCAAAACCAGGCTTGCGGTTCAAAGAGAAAGGGCCAGATTAGGAATGTGCAATTTACGTCAACGAAGGCGTGTCGAGCAACTACCAGAGCAACGCGAAACCTGACTTGCTGCTGAAAGAGAAAGTAAAAAAATAAGGCGTGTCGAGGAATCACAAGAGCAACGTGAAAACATGCTTGCGGCTTCAAGAGATAATGCTAGATTAGGACTGTCCAATTTACGTCAACGAAGGCGTGTCAAGGAACTACCAGAGCAATGCGAAACCAGACTTGCTGCTAAAAGAGAAAGTGAAAACAGAAGGCGTGCCGAGGAATCACAAGAACAGCAAAAAAACAGGCTTGCGGCTGATAGAGAAAGTAAGAAAAGAAAGCCTGCCGAGGAATCACAAGAGCAACCGGAAAATTATTGCCTGGCATTCAGGTACAGCCCAGTCGATGATTATAGTAGATGTGTTTAAATCGGGACTATGTCTAAAATTTGTCCCTATTGCAAGGCCTTGAAATTCAATGGTGAAACAACGGGAATGTGTTGCGCCTCAGGAAAGGTTAAACTTCCTCTATTGGCTGCACCACCAGAGCCATTGAAGACTTTGCTTACTGGAACTACGTCAGAATCTAAGCGTTTTTTATCACAGATCAGAAAATATAACTCATGTTTCCAAATGACGTCGTTTGGTGCCCAAATCGAAAATCCAGATCAATTTATGCCTACTTTCAAAGTAAAAGGGCAAATTTATCATTATTAATTCTGAATTGATACACGTTGCGAAATTTCTCCCAACGTTGAAAGGACAACTGTTTCCCAATTGCAACATCTTTTCCACGAATATAATAAGTTAGTGCGTCTGTTCAAAACAGCCATCGATTTGATGTCTACTGATACGCATAAAATTGTTATTTCCGCTGACAAAACGCATCCTGGCCAACATGTGCGTAGATACAATGCTCCAACTATTGACGAAGTGGCAATCGTTATGGTCGGTGATCAGTTTTTACCTTGAGATATTATTCTTCATAACTGAAACGCTCAGTTGGTAAGAATTGCTGAAACTCATCGATGCTACGATGCCCTACAATATCCTATCATTTTTTGGGATGGAGCCGAAGGCTATCACTTTAATATTAAATTGATGAATCCAGCCACTAACAAAGAAATGAATAAGAAATGCAGTGCCATGCATTATTATTCCTATAGACTAATGATTCGGCAGGATGAAGACAATTATATTTTAAAATGCCGTCAATTGTTTCACCAATACGTCGTTGATATGTATGCAAAAATTGAATCAGAACGTTTGCTATTTATCCGTCTGAATCAGACCAAGCTCCGCTCTGAACAATACATTCATTTGCGAGTTGCAGTTGTAAATGACGGTAATACCACAAACGTTGGAAGATTAACGATTTTACCTTCGTCATATGCTGGCAGTCCCCGTCATATGCATGAATATGCTCAAGATGCTATTGCGTATGTTCGTCTCTATGGTCGTCGAGATTTATTCATTACATTTACATGTAATCAATCTTGGGACGAGATACAGCAGCTTTTACTTCAAGGACAATCGGCGGCTCATAGACATGACATTACGGCCCGTGTCTTCCGGCAAAAGTTGAAATCACTGATAAACTACATAGTAAAACTTGAAGTGTTTGGGTCAGTGCGATAGTGGATTTAATGCACACATAAACGTTGAATACTGTAACTCCGTAAAGGTAATCAAATACATATGTAAATACGTCAACAAAGGCAGTGACATGGCAGTTTTTGGCTTGCAGTCCGAAATCAAAGATATTGACGAAATCGTACAATATCAGGCTGGAAGATACATAAGCAGTAATGAAGCTGTTTGGCGAATTCTTTCATTTCCGATACGTGAACGTAGTCCAGCTGTTGTTCACTTAGCGGTACATTTACAGAATGGTCAACGTGTTTATTTTTCGGAATCCAACGTGCAACAAAGAGCCCTGAATCCACCGGATACAAAGTTAACTGCTTTCTTTTTGCTATGCAAAAATGATTCTTTTGCAAAAAAACTCCTGTATACTGAAGTGCCTTCGTATTACACGTGGAATACTAAAAATAAAGTATTTGAACGTCGAAAACAGGGTAAGTCAGTCGACGGCCAACCTACCATCTTCAAAGATACCACGATAGGAAGACTCTACACCGTTCACCCCAATCAACATGAATGCTTCTTTCTACGCCTGCTTTTGGTGAATGTGCCCGGTCCGACGTCCTTTGAGTATTTGAAAACTGTACTCGGTACTATACATGACACTTACCGTAGTGCATGCCAAGCTCTGAATTTATTGGAGAATGACCAACACTGGGATAACTGCATCAATGACGCGTGCGCAACGTCAACTCCAAGTCAAATTCGTGCATTGTTTGGCATCATACTAACAACTTGCTCTCCATCAGCTCCTACAGAGTTATGGGAAAAATATAAATCAAAAGTGTCCGGAGATATACTCCATCGAAAACGGTTAGAGACGTCAGATATGACTTTTGATTTTACATCAGAAATTTATAACTACACTTTAGTTATTATAGAAGATTTGTGCGTATGTATGGCAACCAAAGCTCTTAATCGTACCGCTGCTGTTTCGACATGTGTAGAATTGGATCGTGAACAAAGTTACAGTACGAGTGATCTATTGTCGTATGTACAAAATAACATTTCTAAGTTAACGTCGGAACAAAAAGACATTTATGATACGATAATGCATTGTGTCGATAACAACGTTGGAGAAATTTTCTTTTGGATGCGCCAGGAGGTACTGGTAAAACGTTTGTGATAAAACTGATTCTGGCATCAATTCGATCCAAAAATGATATAGATAGATAGATAGATAGATAATTTTATTCACCCACTCGATACAAAACCACAAATGGCACGAATGGAGTACAAAGAAGAAAAGAAAAAAAAAAAACAAAAAAAAAACAAACACTTAACTGCACAAACAAAAACAAACGTTACGATACACCGCCAATAAATAAAAACATTATTACAAAAACTCACTAAGGACGAATTGCAATTGCCAGACTACTAGGCCCAAGCGACCCCAAAAATTCAGAACGACGTTTCGTCACAGCAGCAATCGGATCTGTGATACCGAACCTTGCAGACATCTTGGAATTTTTAACCCACGGTGGGGTATTTAAAAGAAACTTTGCATATTTGTAAAAAAGTGATCGAAGGTTTCTTTTATCACTAACACTAAATATATGCCAAAACGGTGATAAAGCCAGAAAGTGTGGGATCACCAGTGCATTATATAGCCTAGCTCGAATTTGTCGATTATATTTCGCTTTAGTTGAAGATAGCGCCCCGTAAGCCTTACGTGCCTTTTCTGCGAAATTACTTATTTGGCGAGCACGTGTAGATGCCATGTTATGACCTATAGGCATTCCTAAGTACATTATGGAGTCAGACAGTGGAACCTCTTGAGCACCAAATTTGACAGCAAGATCTATACAATCTGCATTTCTCCTATTGAAAGCAACAATCTCGCTTTTACTTGCATTAAAAGATAGGCCTATCTCTCTATAAGCATCATCTAGAATCTGAAAATTTTCTTCAATACGAGACAAACATCTACTTAAATTAAAAATATCATCTGCGTAATTAAGTAATGTTACATCCAAACCTCGGAAAATGCAGCTCATTTGCACTAACTTTTGGGCCTCGAGAACACTATTATTATACAACCGGGGTGACGAAATTGCACCCTGCCTAATGCCCTTTCTAACCGGAATAGCATTTGGTAATACAATCGGCCCGTTAGGAGACGGGACTTTAACTTGGACTCGAAGCTTCTTATACATATCCCGAAAAGGCAAAATAACCGATCGGTCCACACCACGTTTATGAGCAGACACTAATAACTGGGGATGTATCCCAGAATCAAAAGCACGTCTAACATCGTGACTCGCTAGAATAAGGGATTCATTCAGTTCATCAGCTTCTATTAATATATTAGCAAGAATATAATGGACGTGCTCGCGACCAACACCTTTTTTAAATCCGAACTGATTATCGGGGGTAGAACATTGAAAAGCAATATGATCTATAACTAGCAATTCCATAAGCTTACATAAAACGGCGAAACAGTTATAGGGCGGTAAGATACGCATTCAGACGGATTTTTCCCTTTTTTCAAAATAGGTGTAATTACTCCAGTACCAAAAACGTCGGGAACGAGACCAGAATTAAAGATAATTTGGAATAGAAGCTCTAAATGACTCAGGAGACCAGCAGTACCATGTACAAGATGCAACCCACACAACTTGTCGACACCTTTCGATTGTTTCTTTTTTAATTTTGAAATTGCACGAATCAGATTAGGAACAGTTACTATGTAGCCAACACCAGAACTAGGCAATTCCATGAACTTATCAAGTTCGACTTCATATTTATCTTCAAGATCTTGTTCGGGTGGAGAGAACTCAGAAGTAAAGTGGGACACCCAATCTTGCTCAGAGATCACAGGTTCAACACTATTCTGATCACCATTACGTTTAAGAAATCTCCACACAGCATTTGGGTCATTACTTATCAATTGACTATGTTGATCGATCACTTCACATTTATGCTTAGACAAAATCTTGGCAAATCTGCGTTTACTGAACAGCCGAACTTCATTTACAACACCTGATTTCGGACGACCACACTCGTTCCAGAGCCTAAGCCAAAATTTTGCACGACCACATGCTTCACTTAGAGCAGGGTTTTCGGACCACTTTGGAATTTCCGTTCCCACTCGGACTTTACGAATGGGGACCGCAGCGGCCTCGGCAGATAACAGTGCGTGAGATATTTCACTACAGTAGATGTTTAGTAGCAGCTGTTTCTCTTCATCTTGAATACATACACTCTGCTGTAGTAATTGGAACGGCACTTTAATCTTTGTGAGAATCTCATCCAATACGTAATGATAAGTAGCCAGGTCAATTTTACTCCAATTAGTTTTGATTTTCCACTTCTTTTCATTAGTTGGGGGGTTAGGAGAGGCAGAATTACTCGAAAAGTGTTTATAATTGGAAAGTGATCAGACGCGCTTACGCTCAGATCTACGTGCGAATTGCCGCAAGCTGGAGATTGGATGGAACTTAACATGAAGTCGAGAGATGAAGTCGAGCCTGAGTTATGGATATAAGTAAAACACAGATCATTGTTAGCAAGACGAAGACCGTCACAGGAAGATAGGAGGATCTGTGCTCGAGCGTTAGACTCATCAGTCAAGTCACAGTTCACGTCACCAGCGACTATACATTCAAGGCCCTGGCTAGAACAGCTGCCCACCGAACTCGATAGCTTACTGCAGGCTTCACTAAATTTTTTTTCTGATTTACTGTCTCTGTAGTCTGTTGGCATGTACACAGAGTGGATAACAGTTTTGTGCACCTTAACAGCAACAAAAAAGTCTGAAGATTTATACAGAATGGGATTTAACCTGCTGCTAACAAGAATGGCGATTCCACCGGACGGCCTTCCCCTGCCCGATGACTTTGCAGGAGTAGCAAATACTTTGACGCCATCGTTTAGCTCAAGCAGACTAACGGCTTGATTCGAGAGGAAGTGTTCCTGCACACAGAGTACATCGTTATAACATAACAATCCTTCTAACAGTGGCATTTTATCAACCACTCCACCATTTAAGTTCCATGAAACAACCCGTATAGAATCACCGATCATTGTTTAGAAATTAGCTTCTGAGCTACTGGACATTGGAAGCTGTAGCACGGGTGTCGAGAAGAACCACACAGAGCGCATTTGGGGGCATTTTGGCATGGATTGTCCCGAGAGCTGGAATGATCTCCACCGCACTTTGAACATTTCGGGGGATCTACACAAGATTTTGCTGCATGTCCGTAGGACTGACAGTTGTAGCACTGCATCGGTAAGAATTTAAATTCTGTAATGGGTAGTCGCTCGTAACCAAAAATGGGCGGAGAGTTCATTGCGTTAAAGAGATGAGCTTTGCTTTCAAACTGTAATTTGAATGACCGAGTACTACCAATTTGTACGGCCTTAACACAGTTCGGTACAACTGAGCGCAGTTCGTCATCTGAAGTTTCAGTGGGAACGTGGCGGATTATTCCGAAGAAAGCGGGAGTTTTTACTTTAACACTTATAGTTGAGTCACTTTTACCCACTGCCTCAGCCAGGGACTCGGCAGCATTCTTGTTGTTCAAGACTACTCTCCATTCAGATTTCCTAGGTTTCAGCTCCACAATGTTCGAACTAGTATCACCACATACTCTGTCCAAATAGGATTTCCGAGCGCTAGGGTTCGAAAGATCTTTCGGGGGATTCTTCAAAACAACCGCATATGACAGTTTCGACATGATCGTGTTGGTTTCTGCCGCAGGCATAGCAGAGACAGAAGGAGAGGGATTAGAATCCACGTAACTATCGAACTTAGCACACAATTCGTTTACTTTCCGGGTTAGGGTAGCCGTCACTTCTCCCGGGATTATCGGAACTTCATCAGGTTCGAAAATCACAAACCGCGGCAACGAGATATTTTTATCTTCACAAACCCGAAATACTTTTAATATGTCCAGGATATCATCGGTGTTCTTCGATCGCGCAGTAACACGTGTGGTAATTCCTGCTAGGGGCCACAATAACTCCTTCGCCATTGCAATTGCTTCCTCTGAGAAAAACTCGACTGCTTTTTTCGCTATATCCTCCGAGCGATTACCAGCTTTTATCGCACGGAAAGCATAATTCAGTAACGCATTCCAAACCAATTTCTCATTACTCCCCATCGCAACAGCCACGTCACAATCCGTAATGCAAAATCAAAGTCCGAGGGGAGGAGCCAGTTCAATAAACTACGACGTAATACAGAGCTATTTAAGCTAATAAGCGAGGGAAGCGTAGTCTCTTGCTACCTGATCCCCGCAGTTTAAGGGAGTCACACTCCCGGCAGGTACAACGGCCCTTGCGACAAGAAACTCCCCTCTTCTGCTCGCTTATTAGTAAAATTTAATAATATAAACGCACTCTAGAATCCGCTATTAAGAATTATTATAGATGACGCTGTTTTGCTTCCAAGCAAAGAGCATAAATTAGTAACAATATTATAAGGCAACTCCAGTTAAATAAATCTATTCTTCAACACAAATTATATGAGAAGAATTGAAAACTATGCTTCCTTACTGTTCCTGGGATCACAGATTCCAAATCGAGCACAACCTTGGTTAAAGAATCAAACTATTTCCATATAAATTTAACATTTAATATATAGCGTTGGCAATTGCGTCGTGTGGAATAGCTGCAACGTTGCTGCCTGGTGGAAAAACTGCTCATTCCGCTTTGAAATTGTCTCTGAATTTGCATTCTACAGAAACTCACACGTGCAATATTTCCAATTCATCTGGGATGGGTAAAGTATTGCAGCAATGCAAACTTATTATTTGGGACGAGTGCACAATGGCACACAAAAAATCGCTCGAGGCTCTGCATCAATGTTTGAAAGATTTGCGAGGGAATTCGATATGCAGGATATGCAGCGACAATTGGACAGCGAAGAATGTTGTATATTCGCAAGTTTTACGCAGTTAATTTGTATTGTATCTATCTATCTATCTATCTATCAATATAAAAACGAGTTGTTTGTATGCATGTTTGTTTGTTTGTAAAAAGAGCGTTTGCATATGACGTCATTATTAGTACATAAGGCTTTGTATATGCACAGACAATGGGAAAGCCAAGAATGTTGTATATTCGCAAGTTTTACGTAGTTTAAAGCACATATATAAATCTATCTATATTCATAGGTGGTACACAGGGACACAACTACAATGGCGCTTAACTAATATGGCGCGTAACGACATACGCGCGTGGGGGGGCTTGGGGGGGGCGAAGCGCCCCCACCAACTTGGTGTTGGGTTGGCGCGAAGTGCCACCCCAATAGCTAGTTTATAATAAACCTCAAAATTTTAAGTATCTGTTTTAAGGTTTTCGAATTAATTTAATCTATTGTCAAAATATTTTGAAATATTTATGCGATTCCCAGTTTTTACATTTTTAGTTTCAGTTTTCTTTTTCTTCTTTATATTTTAGACGTAAAAACATATCGCCGAAACTTTGTTTTTTTTAACTAAAATCTGGTAGGCATTGATGACCTTATCCAAGTCAAAATCCCAAACCCAATCATCATCGCTATCATTTTCAGTTTTGATACGTTTTGACTCTCGCTGTCCAGGTTGATCTTCATCTAATTGCGTGGTTTTGCGTTCTTTAGCCGCAAGCCTTTTGGCATTAACTCTTTGAGCAGCTTCCTCGGCTGTTTCTTCTGTTGTAGGATTTGGTAACATTGACAGTTAAAAAATCTTCACGTGCCAAGCTTGCTAAAGCTCAACAATTTATAATAACCCTCAAAATTTTGAGTATCTTTTTAAGGTTTTCAAATTACATTATTCTATTGTCAAAATATTTCGAAATATTTATGCAATACCCAGTTTCTTGTCGATAACAACGTTGGAGAAATTTTCTTTTTGGGTGCGCCAGGAGGTACTGGTAAAACGTTTGTGATAAAACTGATTCTGGCATCAATTCGATCCAAAAATGATATAGCGTTGGCAATTGCGTCGTCTGGAATAGCTGCAACGTTGCTGCCTGGTGGAAAAACTGCTCATTCCGCTTTGAAATTGTCTCTGAATTTGCATTCTACAGAAACTCACACGTGCAATATTTCCAATTCATCTGGGATGGGTAAAGTATTGCAGCAATGCAAACTTATTATTTGGGACGAGTGCACAATGGCACACAAAAAATCGCTCGAGGCTCTGCATCAATGTTTGAAAGATTTGCGAGGGAATTCGAAACCCTTTGGCGGCACATTAATATTGCTTGCGGGAGATTTCAGGCAAACATTACCTATAATACCTAGATCAACTCCTGCAGACGAAATGAATGCTTGCCTGAAAATTCTAATTTATGGGCACACGTAAAACATTAAAATTAACTACAAATATGTGTGTCCGATTGCAAAACGATGACTCTGGTCAAGCATTTTCAGATCAATTGCTGGCAATTGGAAACGGAAAGCTCCCAGTAGACTCAATTTCAGGACGCATACAACTACCTGCTGATTTCTGTAATTTAGTGAAGTCCAAAAATGAATTGATTGAAAAAGTATTTCCAAATATTCTAAACAATTATAAAAATAATAAATGGCTAAGTGAAAGAGCGATTCTTGCACCCAAAAATATAGACGTCCACGAAATCAACAATATTGTTTTGACCAAGATTCGAGACCAGGCAGTCCTTTACAAGTCAGTCGACACAGTTTTGGAACCAAATGAAGCGGTTAATTATCCATCTGAATTTTTAAATTCCGTGGATCTTTCAGGGTTTCCACCACACGTGCTACAACTAAAAATAGGCATACCAATAATACTTTTAAGAAATATCAACCCACCAAAGCTTTGCAATGGCTCGCGACTTGCCGTAAAAAAAACAATGGAAAACCTGATAGAGGCCACAATCTTGACAGGGCCTTTTGAGGGTGAGGCTGTTCTTATTCCTCGCATTCCCATGATTCCAAGGGATCTGCCTTTTCAATTTAAAATATTGCAATTCCCAATTCGATTAGCATTTGCAATCACCATTAACAAAGCTCAAGGTCAATCATTAGAAAAATGTGGTATAGATCTTAATACTGATTGTTTTTCTCATGGACAATTGTACGTTGAATGTTCG
>NW_027067082.1:0-15605 GCF_032884065.1 Artemia franciscana | reverse complement strand
ACTTTCACTGTTCTATCTACTATTGATATCTATTTATTGAATAGTGAAAAAGTCTTTTCTAAAATGACGTCTTGCATATGACTCATAGAAATAGTAGATAGACTAGCTAGAATCAAACTTTCACTGTTCTATCTACTATTGATATCTATTTATTGAATAGTGAAAAAGTCTTTTCTAAAATGACGTCTTGCATATGACTCATAGAAATAGTAGATAGACTAGCTAGAATCAAACTTTCACTGTTCTATCTACTATTGATATCTATTTATTGAATAGTGAAAAAGTCTTTTCTAAAATGACGTCTTGCATATGACTCATAGAAATAGTAGATAGACTAGCTAGAATCAAACTTTCACTGTTCTATCTACTATTGATATCTATTTATTGAATAGTGAAAAAGTCTTTTCTAAAATGACGTCTTGCATATGACTCATAGAAATAGTAGATAGACTAGCTAGAATCAAACTTTCCCTGTTCTATCTACTATTGATATCTATTTATTGAATAGTGAAAAAGTCTTTTCTAAAATGACGTCTTGCATATGACTCATAGAAATAGTAGATAGACTAGCTAGAATCAAACTTTCACTGTTCTATCTACTATTGATATCTATTTATTGAATAGTGAAAAAGTCTTTTCTAAAATGACGTCTTGCATATGACTCATAGAAATAGTAGATAGACTAGCTAGAATCAAATTTTCACTGTTCTATCTACTATTGATATCTATTTATTGAATAGTGAAAAAGTCTTTTCTAAAATGACGTCTTGCATATGACTCATAGAAATAGTGGATAGACTAGCTAGAATCACAATTTTACTGTTCTATCTACTATTGATATCTATTTATTGAATAGTGAAAAAGTCTTTTCTAAAATGACGTCTTGCATATGACTCATAGAAATAGTAGATAGACTAGCTAGAATCAAACTTTCACTGTTCTATCTACTATTGATATCTATTTATTGAATAGTGAAAAAGTATTTTCTAAAATGACGTCTTGCATATGACTCATAGAAATAGTAGATAGACTAGCTAGAATCAAACTTTCACTGTTCTATCTACTATTGATATCTATTTATTGAATAGTGAAAAAGTCTTTTCTAAAATGACGTCTTGCATATGACTCATAGAAATAGTAGATAGACTAGCTAGAATCAAACTTTCACTGTTCTATCTACTATTGATATCTATTTATTGAATAGTGAAAAAGTCTTTTCTAAAATGACGTCTTGCATATGACTCATAGAAATAGTAGATAGACTAGCTAGAATCAAACTTTCACTCTTCTATCTACTATTGATATCTATTTATTGAATAGTGAAAAAGTCTTTTCTAAAATGACGTCTTGCATATGACTCATAGAAATAGTAGATAGACTAGCTAGAATCAAACTTTCACTGTTCTATCTACTATTGATATCTATTTATTGAATAGTGAAAAAGTCTTTTCTAAAATGACGTCTTGCATATGACTCATAGAAATAGTAGATAGACTAGCTAGAATCAAACTTTCACTGTTCTATCTACTATTGATATCTATTTATTGAATAGTGAAAAAGTCTTTTCTAAAATGACGTCTTGCATATGACTCATAGAAATAGTAGATAGACTAGCTAGAATCAAACTTTCACTGTTCTATCTACTATTGATATCTATTTATTGAATAGTGAAAAAGTCTTTTCTAAAATGACGTCTTGCATATGACTCATAGAAATAGTAGATAGACTAGCTAGAATCAAACTTTCACTGTTCTATCTACTATTGATATCTATTTATTGAATAGTGAAAAAGTCTTTTCTAAAATGACGTCTTGCATATGACTCATAGAAATAGTAGATAGACTAGCTAGAATCAAACTTTTACTGTTCTATCTACTATTGATATCTATTTATTGAATAGTGAAAAAGTCTTTTCTAAAATGACGTCTTGCATATGACTCATAGAAATAGTAGATAGACTAGCTAGAATCAAACTTTCACTGTTCTATCTACTATTGATATCTATTTATTGAATAGTGAAAAAGTCTTTTCTAAAATGACGTCTTGCATATGACTCATAGAAATAGTAGATAGACTAGCTAGAATCAAACTTTCACTGTTCTATCTACTATTGATATCTATTTATTGAATAGTGAAAAAGTCTTTTCTAAAATGACGTCTTGCATATGACTCATAGATATAGTAGATAGACTAGCTAGAATCAAACTTTCACTGTTCTATCTACTATTGATATCTATTTATTGAATAGTGAAAAAGTCTTTTCTAAAATGACGTCTTGCATATGACTCATAGAAATAGTAGATAGACTAGCTAGAATCAAACTTTCGCTGTTCTATCTACTATTGATATCTATTTATTGAATAGTGAAAAAGTCTTTTCTAAAATGACGTCTTGCATATGACTCATAGAAATAGTAGATAGACTAGCTAGAATCAAACTTTCACTGTTCTATCTACTATTGATATCTATTTATTGAATAGTGAAAAAGTCTTTTCTAAAATGACGTCTTGCATATGACTCATAGAAATAGTAGATAGACTAGCTAGAATCAAACTTTCACTATTCTATCTACTATTGATATCTATTTATTGAATAGTGAAAAAGTCTTTTCTAAAATGACGTCTTGCATATGACTCATAGAAATAGTAGATAGACTAGCTAGAATCAAACTTTCACTGTTCTATCTACTATTGATATCTATTTATTGAATAGTGAAAAAGTCTTTTCTAAAATGACGTCTTGCATATGACTCATAGAAATAGTAGATAGACTAGCTAGAATCAAACTTTCACTGTTCTATCTACTATTGATATCTATTTATTGAATAGTGAAAAAGTCTTTTCTAAAATGACGTCTTGCATATGACTCATAGAAATAGTAGATAGACTAGCTAGAATCAAACTTTCACTGTTCTATCTACTATTGATATCTATTTATTGAATAGTGAAAAAGTCTTTTATAAAATGACGTCTTGCATATGACTCATAGAAATAGTAGATAGACTAGCTAGAATCAAACTTTCACTGTTCTATCTACTATTGATATCTATTTATTGAATAGTGAAAAAGTCTTTTCTAAAATGACGTCTTGCATATGACTCATAGAAATAGTAGATAGACTAGCTAGAATCAAACTTTCACTGTTCTATCTACTATTGATATCTATTTATTGAATAGTGAAAAAGTCTTTTCTAAAATGACGTCTTGCATATGACTCATAGAAATAGTAGATAGACTAGCTAGAATCAAACTTTCACTGTTCTATCTACTATTGATATCTATTTATTGAATAGTGAAAAAGTCTTTTCTAAAATGACATCTTGCATATGACTCATAGAAATAGTAGATAGACTAGCTAGAATCGAACTTTCACTGTTCTATCTACTATTGATATCTATTTATTGAATAGTGAAAAAGTCTTTTCTAAAATGACGTCTTGCATATGACTCATAGAAATAGTAGATAGACTAGCTAGAATCAAACTTTCACTGTTCTATCTACTATTGATATCTATTTATTGAATAGTGAAAAAGTCTTTTCTAAAATGACGTCTTGCATATGACTCATAGAAATAGTAGATAGACTAGCTAGAATCAAACTTTCACTGTTCTATCTACTATTGATATCTATTTATTGAATAGTGAAAAAGTCTTTTCTAAAATGACGTCTTGCATATGACTCATAGAAATAGTAGATAGACTAGCTAAAATCAAACTTTCACTGTTCTATCTACTATTGATATCTATTTATTGAATAGTGAAAAAGTCTTTTCTAAAATGACGTCTTGCATATGACTCATAGAAATAGTAGATAGACTAGCTAGAATCAAACTTTCACTGTTCTATCTACTATTGATATCTATTTATTGAATAGTGAAAAAGTCTTTTCTAAAATGACGTCTTGCATATGATTCATAGAAATAGTAGATAGACTAGCTAGAATCAAACTTTCACTGTTCTATCTACTATTGATATCTATTTATTGAATAGTGAAAAAGTCTTTTCTAAAATGACGTCTTGCATATGACTCATAGAAATAGTAGATAGACTAGCTAGAATCAAACTTTCACTGTTCTATCTACTATTGATATCTATTTATTGAATAGTGAAAAAGTCTTTTCTAAAATGACGTCTTGCATATGACTCATAGAAATAGTGGATAGACTAGCTAGAATCACAATTTTACTGTTCTATCTACTATTGATATCTATTTATTGAATAGTGAAAAAGTCTTTTCTAAAATGACGTCTTGCATATGACTCATAGAAATAGTAGATAGACTAGCTAGAATCAAACTTTCACTGTTCTATCTACTATTGATATCTATTTATTGAATAGTGAAAAAGTCTTTTCTAAAATGACGTCTTGCATATGACTCATAGAAATAGTAGATAGACTAGCCAGAATCAAACTTTCACTGTTCTATCTACTATTGATATCTATTTATTGAATAGTGAAAAAGTCTTTTCTAAAATGACGTCTTGCATATGACTCATAGAAATAGTAGATAGACTAGCTAGAATCAAACTTTCACTGTTCTATCTACTATTGATATCTATTTATTGAATAGTGAAAAAGTCTTTTCTAAAATGACGTCTTGCATATGACTCATAGAAATAGTAGATAGACTAGCTAGAATCAAACTTTCACTGTTCTATCTACTATTGATATCTATTTATTGAATAGTGAAAAAGTCTTTTCTAAAATGACGTCTTGCATATGACTCATAGAAATAGTAGATAGACTAGCTAGAATCAAACTTTCACTGTTCTATCTACTATTGATATCTATTTATTGAATAGTGAAAAAGTCTTTTCTAAAATGACGTCATGCATATGACTCATAGAAATAGTAGATAGACTAGCTAGAATCAAACTTTCACTGTTCTATCTACTATTGATATCTATTTATTGAATAGTGAAAAAGTCTTTTCTAAAATGACGTCTTGCATATGACTCATAGAAATAGTAGATAGACTAGCTAGAATCAAACTTTCACTGTTCTATCTACTATTGATATCTATTTATTGAATAGTGAAAAAGTCTTTTCTAAAATGACGTCTTGCATATGACTCATAGAAATAGTAGATAGACTAGCTAGAATCAAACTTTCACTGTTCTATCTACTATTGATATCTATTTATTGAATAGTGAAAAAGTCTTTTCTAAAATGACGTCTTGCATATGACTCATAGAAATAGTAGATAGACTAGCTAGAATCAAACTTTCACTGTTCTATCTACTATTGATATCTATTTATTGAATAGTGAAAAAGTCTTTTCTAAAATGACGTCTTGCATATGACTCATAGAAATAGTAGATAGACTAGCTAGAATCAAACTTTCACTGTTCTATCTACTATTGATATCTATTTATTGAATAGTGAAAAAGTCTTTTCTAAAATGACGTCTTGCATATGACTCATAGAAATAGTAGATAGACTAGCTAGAATCAAACTTTCACTGTTCTATCTACTATTGATATCTATTTATTGAATAGTGAAAAAGTCTTTTCTAAAATGACGTCTTGCATATGACTCATAGAAATAGTAGATAGACTAGCTAGAATCAAACTTTCACTGTTCTATCTACTATTGATATCTATTTATTGAATAGTGAAAAAGTCTTTTCTAAAATGACATCTTGCATATGACTCATAGAAATAGTAGATAGACTAGCTAGAATCAAAATTTCACTGTTCTATCTACTATTGATATCTATTTATTGAATAGTGAAAAAGTCTTTTCTAAAATGACGTCTTGCATATGACTCATAGAAATAGTAGATAGACTAGCTAGAATCAAACTTTAACTGTTCTATCTACTATTGATATCTATTTATTGAATAGTGAAAAAGTCTTTTCTAAAATGACGTCTTGCATATGACTCATAGAAATAGTAGATAGACTAGCTAGAATCAAACTTTCACTGTTCTATCTACTATTGATATCTATTTATTGAATAGTGAAAAAGTCTTTTCTAAAATGACGTCTTGCATATGACTCATAGAAATAGTAGATAGACTAGCTAGAATCAAACTTTCACTGTTCTATCTACTATTGATATCTATTTATTGAATAGTGAAAAAGTCTTTTCTATAATGACGTCTTGCATATGACTCATAGAAATAGTAGATAGACTAGCTAGAATCAAACTTTCACTGTTCTATCTACTATTGATATCTATTTATTGAATAGTGAAAAAGTCTTTTCTAAAATGACGTCTTGCATATGACTCATAGAAATAGTAGATAGACTAGCTAGAATCAAACTTTCACTGTTCTATCTACTATTGATATCTATTTATTGAATAGTGAAAAAGTCTTTTCTAAAATGACGTCTTGCATATGACTCATAGAAATAGTAGATAGACTAGCTAGAATCAAACTTTCACTGTTCTATCTACTATTGATATCTATTTATTGAATAGTGAAAAAGTCTTTTCTAAAATGACGTCTTGCATATGACTCATAGAAATAGTGGATAGACTAGCTAGAATCACAATTTTACTGTTCTATCTACTATTGATATCTATTTATTGAATAGTGAAAAAGTCTTTTCTAAAATGACGTCTTGCATATGACTCATAGAAATAGTAGATAGACTAGCTAGAATCAAACTTTCACTGTTCTATCTACTATTGATATCTATTTATTGAATAGTGAAAAAGTCTTTTCTAAAATGACGTCTTGCATATGACTCATAGAAATAGTAGATAGACTAGCCAGAATCAAACTTTCACTGTTCTATCTACTATTGATATCTATTTATTGAATAGTGAAAAAGTCTTTTCTAAAATGACGTCTTGCATATGACTCATAGAAATAGTAGATAGACTAGCTAGAATCAAACTTTCACTGTTCTATCTACTATTGATATCTATTTATTGAATAGTGAAAAAGTCTTTTCTAAAATGACGTCTTGCATATGACTCATAGAAATAGTAGATAGACTAGCTAGAATCAAACTTTCACTGTTCTATCTACTATTGATATCTATTTATTGAATAGTGAAAAAGTCTTTTCTAAAATGACGTCTTGCATATGACTCATAGAAATAGTAGATAGACTAGCTAGAATCAAACTTTCACTGTTCTATCTACTATTGATATCTATTTATTGAATAGTGAAAAAGTCTTTTCTAAAATGACGTCTTGCATATGACTCATAGAAATAGTAGATAGACTAGCTAGAATCAAACTTTCACTGTTCTATCTACTATTGATATCTATTTATTGAATAGTGAAAAAGTCTTTTCTAAAATGACGTCTTGCATATGACTCATAGAAATAGTAGATAGACTAGCTAGAATCAAACTTTCACTGTTCTATCTACTATTGATATCTATTTATTGAATAGTGAAAAAGTCTTTTCTAAAATGACGTCTTGCATATGACTCATAGAAATAGTAGATAGACTAGCTAGAATCAAACTTTCACTGTTCTATCTACTATTGATATCTATTTATTGAATAGTGAAAAAGTCTTTTCTAAAATGACGTCTTGCATATGACTCATAGAAATAGTAGATAGACTAGCTAGAATCAAACTTTCACTGTTCTATCTACTATTGATATCTATTTATTGAATAGTGAAAAAGTCTTTTCTAAAATGACGTCTTGCATATGACTCATAGAAATAGTAGATAGACTAGCTAGAATCAAACTTTCACTGTTCTATCTACTATTGATATCTATTTATTGAATAGTGAAAAAGTCTTTTCTAAAATGACGTCTTGCATATGACTCATAGAAATAGTAGATAGACTAGCTAGAATCAAACTTTCACTGTTCTATCTACTATTGATATCTATTTATTGAATAGTGAAAAAGTCTTTTCTAAAATGACGTCTTACATATGACTCATAGAAATAGTAGATAGACTAGCTAGAATCAAACTTTCACTGTTCTATCTACTATTGATATCTATTTATTGAATAGTGAAAAAGTCTTTTCTAAAATGACGTCTTGCATATGACTCATAGAAATAGTAGATAGACTAGCTAGAATCAAACTTTCACTGTTCTATCTACTATTGATATCTATTTATTGAATAGTGAAAAAGTCTTTTCTAAAATGACGTCTTGCATATGACTCATAGAAATAGTAGATAGACTAGCTAGAATCAAACTTTCACTGTTCTATCTACTATTGATATCTATTTATTGAATAGTGAAAAAGTCTTTTCTAAAATGACGTCTTGCATATGACTCATAGAAATAGTAGATAGACTAGCTAGAATCAAACTTTCACTGTTCTATCTACTATTGATATCAATTTATTGAATAGTGAAAAAGTCTTTTCTAAAATGATGTCTTGCATATGACTCATAGAAATAGTAGATAGACTAGCTAGAATCAAACTTTCACTGTTCTATCTACTATTGATATCTATTTATTGAATAGTGAAAAAGTCTTTTCTAAAATGACGTCTTGCATATGACTCATAGAAATAGTAGATAGACTAGCTAGAATCAAACTTTCACTGTTCTATCTACTATTGATATCTATTTATTGAATAGTGAAAAAGTCTTTTCTAAAATGACGTCTTACATATGACTCATAGAAATAGTAGATAGACTAGCTAGAATCAAACTTTCACTGTTCTATCTACTATTGATATCTATTTATTGAATAGTGAAAAAGTCTTTTCTAAAATGACGTCTTGCATATGACTCATAGAAATAGTAGATAGACTAGCTAGAATCAAACTTTCACTGTTCTATCTACTATTGATATCTATTTATTGAATAGTGAAAAAGTCTTTTCTAAAATGACGTCTTGCATATGACTCATAGAAATAGTAGATAGACTAGCTAGAATCAAACTTTCACTGTTCTATCTACTATTGATATCTATTTATTGAATAGTGAAAAAGTCTTTTCTAAAATGACGTCTTGCATATGACTCATAGAAATAGTAGATAGACTAGCTAGAATCAAACTTTCACTGTTCTATCTACTATTGATATCTATTTATTGAATAGTGAAAAAGTCTTTCTAAAATGATGTCTTGCATATGACTCATAGAAATAGTAGATAGACTAGCTAGAATCAAACTTTCACTGTTCTATCTACTATTGATATCTATTTATTGAATAGTGAAAAAGTCTTTTCTAAAATGACGTCTTGCATATGACTCATAGAAATAGTAGATAGACTAGCTAGAATCAAACTTTCACTGTTCTATCTACTATTGATATCTATTTAGATAGATAGATAGATAAGTGTATTTCAAAAGCCTAAGGGCCATATACACACAACAATATAAATAAATAACACACAAGCAAGAAAATTAAACAACAGTACAAATTACAAGCACGCACAGAAACAGAATACAACGCGAAAATATCTAAACTAACGACAAAATAAGTTAATCATAAAAACTTTTCTTCTTACTAAGGATTAACGGACTTATTGAATAGTGAAAAAGTCTTTTCTAAAATGACGTCTTGCATATGACTCATAGAAATAGTAGATAGACTAGCTAGAATCAAACTTTCACTGTTCTATCTACTATTGATATCTATTTATTGAATAGTGAAAAAGTCTTTTCTAAAATGACGTCTTGCATATGACTCATAGAAATAGTAGATAGACTAGCTAGAATCAAACTTTCACTGTTCTATCTACTATTGATATCTATTTATTGAATAGTGAAAAAGTCTTTTCTAAAATGACGTCTTGCATATGACTCATAGAAATAGTAGATAGACTAGCTAGAATCAAACTTTCACTGTTCTATCTACTATTGATATCTATTTATTGAATAGTGAAAAAGTCTTTTCTAAAATGACGTCTTGCATATGACTCATAGAAATAGTAGATAGACTAGCTAGAATCAAACTTTCACTGTTCTATCTACTATTGATATCTATTTATTGAATAGTGAAAAAGTCTTTTCTAAAATGACGTCTTGCATATGACTCATAGAAATAGTAGATAGACTAGCTAGAATCAAACTTTCACTGTTCTATCAACTATTGATATCTATTTATTGAATAGTGAAAAAGTCTTTTCTAAAATGACGTCTTGCATATGACTCATAGAAATAGTAGATAGACTAGCTAGAATCAAACTTTCACTGTTCTATCTACTATTGATATCTATTTATTGAATAGTGAAAAAGTCTTTTCTAAAATGACGTCTTGCATATGACTCATAGAAATAGTAGATAGACTAGCTAGAATCAAACTTTCACTGTTCTATCTACTATTGATATCTATTTATTGAATAGTGAAAAAGTCTTTTCTAAAATGACGTCTTGCATATGACTCATAGAAATAGTAGATAGACTAGCTAGAATCAAACTTTCACTGTTCTATCTACTATTGATATCTATTTATTGAATAGTGAAAAAGTCTTTTCTAAAATGACGTCTTGCATATGACTCATAGAAATAGTAGATAGACTAGCTAGAATCAAACTTTCACTGTTCTATCTACTATTGATATCTATTTATTGAATAGTGAAAAAGTCTTTTCTAAAATGACGTCTTGCATATGACTCATAGAAATAGTAGATAGACTAGCTAGAATCAAACTTTCACTGTTCTATCTACTATTGATATCTATTTATTGAATAGTGAAAAAGTCTTTTCTAAAATGACGTCTTGCATATGACTCATAGAAATAGTAGATAGACTAGCTAGAATCAAACTTTCACTGTTCTATCTACTATTGATATCTATTTATTGAATAGTGAAAAAGTCTTTTCTAAAATGACGTCTTGCATATGACTCATAGAAATAGTAGATAGACTAGCTAGAATCAAACTTTCACTGTTCTATCTACTATTGATATCTATTTATTGAATAGTGAAAAAGTCTTTTCTAAAATGATGTCTTGCATATGACTCATAGAAATAGTAGATAGACTAGCTAGAATCAAACTTTCACTGTTCTATCTACTATTGATATCTATTTATTGAATAGTGAAAAAGTCTTTTCTAAAATGACGTCTTGCATATGACTCATAGATATAGTAGATAGACTAGCTAGAATCAAACTTTCACTGTTCTATCTACTATTGATATCTATTTATTGAATAGTGAAAAAGTCTTTTCTAAAATGACGTCTTGCATATGACTCATAGAAATAGTAGATAGACTAGCTAGAATCAAACTTTCACTGTTCTATCTACTATTGATATCTATTTATTGAATAGTGAAAAAGTCTTTTCTAAAATGACGTCTTGCATATGACTCATAGAAATAGTAGATAGACTAGCTAGAATCAAACTTTCACTGTTCTATCTACTATTGATATCTATTTATTGAATAGTGAAAAAGTCTTTTCTAAAATGACGTCTTGCATATGACTCATAGAAATAGTAGATAGACTAGCTAGAATCAAACTTTCACTGTTCTATCTACTATTGATATCTATTTATTGAATAGTGAAAAAGTCTTTTCTAAAATGACGTCTTGCATATGACTCATAGAAATAGTAGATAGACTAGCTAGAATCAAACTTTCACTGTTCTATCTACTATTGTTATCTATTTATTGAATAGTGAAAAAGTCTTTTCTAAAATGACGTCTTGCATATGACTCATAGAAATAGTAGATAGACTAGCTAGAATCAAACTTTCACTGTTCTATCTACTATTGATATCTATTTATTGAATAGTGAAAAAGTCTTTTCTAAAATGACGTCTTGCATATGACTCATAGAAATAGTAGATAGACTAGCTAGAATCAAACTTTCACTGTTCTATCTACTATTGATATCTATTTATTGAATAGTGAAAAAGTCTTTTCTAAAATGACGTCTTGCATATGACTCATAGAAATAGTAGATAGACTAGCTAGAATCAAACTTTCACTGTTCTATCTACTATTGATATCTATTTATTGAATAGTGAAAAAGTCTTTTCTAAAATGACGTCTTGCATATGACTCATAGAAATAGTAGATAGACTAGCTAGAATCAAACTTTCACTGTTCTATCTACTATTGATATCTATTTATTGAATAGTGAAAAAGTCTTTTCTAAAATGACGTCTTGCATATGACTCATAGAAATAGTAGATAGACTAGCTAGAATCAAACTTTCACTGTTCTATCTACTATTGATATCTATTTATTGTATAGTGAAAAAGTCTTTTCTAAAATGACGTCTTGCATATGACTCATAGAAATAGTAGATAGACTAGCTAGAATCAAACTTTCACTGAATCAAAAAAATCAAAAAAAAATAATTTAAATTATAATATTGATCAGTTATTTATATTGTTTAGTTATCAAGATTTAATTTATTTATTTAATTATTTAGATTGAATTTATTTATTTAGATTTGGGTGGTGTGAGTGTTGGATCCTCGATGTATATATATATTTTTTTTTTTTATTTATTTTTTGTAAGTAGGTGGTGCGGAGACCGGTTGTACTCGGGTGAGGATTGGTGAGTAGACTCTAAATATATTTTAAGTGTGAATGTAATTAATAGTTATTTATGTTTTGTTTTGTTGTTTTTTTTTCCCAAATAACGGGCCATTGAGCCCTTTGGGATATTTTTTGTTTATAAATGGATGGATATTGGTAATAAAAGGAACTTGAACTTGAACTGTTCTATCTACTATTGATATCTATTTATTGAATAGTGAAAAAGTCTTTTCTAAAATGACGTCTTGCATATGACTCATAGAAATAGTAGATAGACTAGCTAGAATCAAACTTTCACTGTTCTATCTACTATTGATATCTATTTATTGAATAGTGAAAAAGTCTTTCTAAAATGACGTCTTGCATATGACTCATAGAAATAGTAGATAGACTAGCTAGAATCAAACTTTCACTGTTCTATCTACTATTGATATCTATTTATTGAATAGTGAAAAAGTCTTTTCTAATATGACGTCTTGCATATGACTCATAGAAATAGTAGATAGACTAGCTAGAATCAAACTTTCACTGTTCTATCTACTATTGATATCTATTTATTGAATAGTGAAAAAGTCTTTTCTAAAATGACGTCTTGCATATGACTCATAGAAATAGTAGATAGACTAGCTAGAATCAAACTTTCACTGTTCTATCTACTATTGATATCTATTTATTGAATAGTGAAAAAGTCTTTTCTAAAATGACGTCTTGCATATGACTCATAGAAATAGTAGATAGACTAGCTAGAATCAAACTTTCACTGTTCTATCTACTATTGATATCTATTTATTGAATAGTGAAAAAGTCTTTTCTAAAATGACGTCTTGCATATGACTCATAGAAATAGTAGATAGACTAGCTAGGATCAAACTTTCACTGTTCTATCTACTATTGATATCTATTTATTGAATAGTGAAAAAGTCTTTTCTAAAATGACGTCTTGCATATGACTCATAGAAATAGTAGATAGACTAGCTAGAATCAAACTTTCACTGTTCTATCTACTATTGATATCTATTTATTGAATAGTGAAAAAGTCTTTTCTAAAATGACGTCTTGCATATGACTCATAGAAATAGTAGATAGACTAGCTAGAATCAAACTTTCACTGTTCTATCTACTATTGATATCTATTTATTGAATAGTGAAAAAGTCTTTTCTAAAATGACGTCTTGCATATGACTCATAGAAATAGTAGATAGACTAGCTAGAATCAAACTTTCACTGTTCTATCTACTATTGATATCTATTTAATGAATAGTGAAAAAGTCTTTTCTAAAATGACGTCTTGCATATGACTCATAGAAATAGTAGATAGACTAGCTAGAATCAAACTTTCACTGTTCTATCTACTATTGATATCTATTTATTGAATAGTGAAAAAGTCTTTTCTAAAATGACGTCTTGCATATGACTCATAGAAATAGTAGATAGACTAGCTAGAATCAAACTTTCACTGTTCTATCTACTATTGATATCTATTTATTGAATAGTGAAAAAGTCTTTTCTAAAATGACGTCTTGCATATGACTCATAGAAATAGTAGATAGACTAGCTAGAATCAAACTTTCACTGTTCTATCTACTATTGATATCTATTTATTGAATAGTGAAAAAGTCTTTTCTAAAATGACGTCTTGCATATGACTCATAGAAATAGTAGATAGACTAGCTAGAATCAAACTTTCACTGTTCTATCTACTATTGATATCTATTTATTGAATAGTGAAAAAGTCTTTTCTAAAATGACGTCTTGCATATGACTCATAGAAATAGTAGATAGACTAGCTAGAATCAAACTTTCACTGTTCTATCTACTATTGATATCTATTTATTGAATAGTGAAAAAGTCTTTTCTAAAATGACGTCTTGCATATGACTCATAGAAATAGTAGATAGACTAGCTAGAATCAAACTTTCACTGTTCTATCTACTATTGATATCTATTTATTGAATAGTGAAAAAGTCTTTTCTAAAATGACGTCTTGCATATGACTCATAGAAATAGTAGATAGACTAGCTAGAATCAAACTTTCACTGTTCTATCTACTATTGATATCTATTTATTGAATAGTGAAAAAGTCTTTTCTAAAATGACGTCTTGCATATGACTCATAGAAATAGTAGATAGACTAGCTAGAATCAAACTTTCACTGTTCTATCTACTATTGATATCTATTTATTGAATAGTGAAAAAGTCTTTTCTAAAATGACGTCTTGCATATGACTCATAGAAATAGTAGATAGACTAGCTAGAATCAAACTTTCACTGTTCTATCTACTATTGATATCTATTTATTGAATAGTGAAAAAGTCTTTTCTAAAATGACGTCTTGCATATGACTCATAGAAATAGTAGATAGACTAGCTAGAATCAAACTTTCACTGTTCTATCTACTATTGATATCTATTTATTGAATAGTGAAAAAGTCTTTTCTAAAATGACGTCTTGCATATGACTCATAGAAATAGTAGATAGACTAGCTAGAATCAAACTTTCACTGTTCTATCTACTATTGATATCTATTTATTGAATAGTGAAAAAGTCTTTTCTAAAATGACGTCTTGCATATGACTCATAGAAATAGTAGATAGACTAGCTAGAATCAAACTTTCACTGTTCTATCTACTATTGATATCTATTTATTGAATAGTGAAAAAGTCTTTTCTAAAATGACGTCTTGCATATGACTCATAGAAATAGTAGATAGACTAGCTAGAATCAAACTTTCACTGTTCTATCTACTATTGATATCTATTTATTGAATAGTGAAAAAGTCTTTTCTAAAATGACGTCTTGCATATGACTCATAGAAATAGTAGATAGACTAGCTAGAATCAAACTTTCACTGTTCTATCTACTATTGATATCTATTTATTGAATAGTGAAAAAGTCTTTTCTAAAATGACGTCTTGCATATGACTCATAGAAATAGTAGATAGACTAGCTAGAATCAAACTTTCACTGTTCTATCTACTATTGATATCTATTTATTGAATAGTGAAAAAGTCTTTTCTAAAATGACGTCTTGCATATGACTCATAGAAATAGTAGATAGACTAGCTAGAATCAAACTTTCACTGTTCTATCTACTATTGATATCTATTTATTGAATAGTGAAAAAGTCTTTTCTAAAATGACGTCTTGCATATGACTCATAGAAATAGTAGATAGACTAGCTAGAATCAAACTTTCACTGTTCTATCTACTATTGATATCTATTTATTGAATAG
>NW_027067081.1:0-15621 GCF_032884065.1 Artemia franciscana | reverse complement strand
CAGTATCGTTATCATTATCTTCTGTAGGAATATAGACAGGCATTTTCTTTCCATGAGTAGATCCCCAAGGCTCTTCACTAAACTTGGCAAAACTTTCTAGTTCTTTGAAGACAAATCTTTCAGCATTTCTGGTATCGCACTTACAGATAGAGTGGCATAGCCGTTTGTCTAAAACAAAAATATACCATAGAGCATCACACTAAATAAGAAAATGAATCCAAAAGAACAGTAGCATAATCATCCCTCTAAACAGAGAAACAGTTAAAGGGAGATTATGGGTTTGGATGCTCAAAACCTTAGGATGACAATGGCAACATATAATATAGTCTAGGTTACACAGTAATGAAACCTAAAAAAACGATACCTCCACAGACACAGGAGATACTACCAGTGAATGAAGAGGGAGCCCCCAAAAGATTTCTTATAAAGCCCAGGTCCATCCCAAGGAAATCACTGTAAAAAATGGTCCATTATTATAGATTTTCCCAAAAACTAGATTTGCCATAGCTTAACGCATACCAACTGAGAAGCCTTAGTCTGCTGTTATTTTCTTTTATTTCTATATTAGCATTTTCGATTTAGTTTTTTTCTCTTATTATTTTCTGTATCATACTTGATGCAGAACAAAATTGTTTTGAGAAATTATAACTACTGCCCAACTTAGTATCAAATGTCAACTTTTTGCCTGTATTGATACTAGACAATACAGAAAAAGTACTACAATGTGTGAGCACGTATACTATAACTAAGCCGCATGGTGGAAATCAATCTGTTTAGATACAAAATCAGATGCATTCAAATATTTGCTTATTTAGTGCAAAACACCTGGAAAAAGACCTTTGCTGGTGAGTGAAAACTGCAAAAACAAAAGTGTGAGGAGTTTGCAAAAACAAAGGCTGAACCAATCCTGTTATAAATTAGCAGCTACATAGTATTATAAAAAGTCTTATCTATATATATATAAATAAGTTATCTGTGGGTTATGTCTGTCGAGTGACGTCATGTCATCATGTCGTCATGAAGTTAGTTGTCGTCATGTTTGTCTTGACGATGACCTCATTAAAGGTATTTAAGACATTCTTTCAAAGACAAATTTTAATTCTAAGAAGATCGTGGTCGGAAAAATGTTTAATTGTAAAATGACTGAAGAACCTACAATGGCAACAGCCGAGGAAGCTGCTCAAAGAGTCTATGCCAAAAAACTTGCTGCTGATAGAGAAACTAAGAAAAGAAAGCGTGCCGAGGAATCACAAGAGCAATGTGAAAACAGGTTTGCGGCTTCAAAATATAATGCCAGATTAGGAATGCGAAATTTCCGTCAACGAAGACGTGTCGAGGAACTAGCAGAGCAACGCGAAACCAGACTTGCTGCTAAAAGAGAAAATGAAAAAAGAAGGCGTGCCGAGGAATCACAAGAACAAAAAGAAAACAGGCTTGTGGCTGATAGAGAAAGTAAGAAAAGAAAGCATGCCGAGGAATCACAAGAGCAACCTGAAAAATATCACCTGGCATTCAGGTACAGCCCAGTCGATGATTATAGCTTGAGTAGATGTGTTCAAATCGGATTATGTCTAAAATTTGTCGCTATTGCAAGGCCTTGAAATTCAATGGTGAAACAATGGGAATGTGTTGCGCCTCAGGAAAAGTTAAACTTCCTCTATTGGCACACCACCAGAGCCATTGAAGACTTTCCTTACTGGAACTACGTCAGAATCTAAGCGTTTTTTTTTATCACAGATCAGAAAATATAACTCATATTTCCAAATGACGTCGTTTGGTTGCCCAAATCGAAAATCCAGATCAATATATGCCTACTTTCAAAGTAAAAGGCAAATTTATCATAGAGCAGGGTCCCTTCTACCATTCTTAGGCGAGAATCATAAATTTTTATAATTGTACTTCATCAGTGATAGAATTCTGAATTGAATGCACGTTGCGAAATTTCTCCCGACGTTGAAAGGACAATCGTTTCCAAATTGCAACATCTTTTCCACGAAAATAATAATTTAGTGCGTCTGTTCAAAACAGCCATCCATTTGATGCCTACTGATACGCATAAAATTGTTATTTCGCTGACAAAACGCCTCCTGGCCAACATGTGCGTAGATACAATGCTCCGACTATCGACGAAGTGGCAATCGTTATGGTCAGTGATCAGTTTTTACCTTGAGATATTATTCCTTCATAAGCAAAACGCTCAGTTGGTATGAATTGCTGAAACTCATCGATGCTACGATGCCCTACAATATCCTATCATTTTTTGGATGGAGCCGACGGCTATCACTTTAATATTAAATTGATAAATCCAGCCACTAACAAAGAAATGAATAAGAAATGCAGTGCAATGCATTATTATTCCTATAGACTAATGATTCGGCAGGATGAAGACAATTAAATTTTTAAATGCCTTCAATTGTTTCACCAATACGTCGTTGATATGTATGCAAAAATTGAATCAGAACGTTTGCTATTTATCCGTCTGAATCAGACCAAGCTCCGCTATGAACAATATTTTCATTTGTGAGATGCAGTTGTAAATGACGGTAATACCACAAACGTTGGAAGATTAACGATTTTACCTTCGTCATATGCTGGCAGTCCCCGTCATATGCATGAATATGCTCAAGATGCTATTGCGTATGTTCGTCTCTATGGTTATCCAGATTTATTTATAACATTTACATGTAATCAATCTTCGGACGAGATACAGCAGCTTTTACTTCAAGGACAATTTGTGGTTCATAGACATGACATTACGGCCCTTGTCTTCCGGCAGAAGTTGAAATCACTGATAAACTACATAGTAAAACTTGAAGTGTTTGGGTCAGTGCTATGCTGGATGTACTCAGTGGAATGGCAAAAACGAGGATTGCCACACGCACATATACTAATCTGGCTACATTATAAATTTACTTCTAACAAAATTGATGATGTGATTTCCACTGAAATACCTGATGAAAATGTCGATAAGGGGTTATATGATATTGTTGTAAAAAATATGATACATTGACGTTGCGGTGCACTGAACAAAAATTCACCATGCATGGCCAAAGAAAGGTGCACAAAGCAATATCCTCGACTTTTAGTACCTACACAATTACTGGCAATAATGGTAACCCACAATATAGAAGAAGATCTACTGAAGATGGCGGTAAAACAGCAATAATAAAGAAGCGTAACGGTACCACCATCAAAGTAGATAACCTGTGGGTTGTTCCATATTCCCCGTTATTATCAAAAACATTTAACGCAAACATAAACGTTGAGTACTGTAACTCCATAAAGGCAACCAAATACACAAAGAGCCCTGAATCCACCGGATAAAAAGTTAACTGCTTTCTGTTTGCTATGCAAAAATGATTCTTTTGCAAAAAAACTGCTGTGTACTGAAGTGCCTTCGTATTACACGTGGAATACTAAAAATAAAGTATTTGAACGTCGAAAACAGGGTAAGTCAGTCGACGGCAAACTTACCATCTTCAAAGAAACTGCGATAGGAAGACTCTACACCGTTCACCCCAATCAACATGAATGCTTCGTTCTGAGCCTGCATTTGGTGAATGTACCCGGTCCGACGTCCTTTGAGTATTTGAGAACTGTAAACGGTACTATACATGACATAAAGATATTAGACTATTTTATGATTGCAAATGGTAAAGAATGTGATTAAAGGCTCTTTTCCTATTTCAAAAGCTTTAGTTTTCGAGGGTAATAGCTACGTATGTTGAAAAAATGTAGATATTAGACTATTTTATGATTGCACATGGTAAAGAATGTGATTAAAGGCTCTTTTCCTATTTCAAAAGTTTTAGTTTTCGAGGGTAATAGCTACGGATGTTGAAAAAATGAAGATATTAGACTATTTTATGATTGCAAATGGTAAAGAATGTGATTAAAGGCTATTTTCCTATGTCAAAAGTTTTAGTTTTCGAGGGTAATAGCTACGTATGTTGAAAAAATGAAGATATTTTTTTTAGACTATTTTATGATTGCAAATGGTAAAGAATGTGATTAAAGGCTCTTTTCCTATTTCAAAAGTTTTAGTTTTCGAGGGTAATAGCTTTGTCTGTGGAAAAAATGAAGATATTAGACAATTTTATGATTGCACATGGTAAAGAATGTGATTAAAGGCTCTTTTCCTATGTCAAAATTTTAGTTTTCGAGGGTAATAGCTACGTATTTTGAAAAAATGAAGATATTAGATTATTTTATGATTGCAAATGGTAAAGAATGTGATTAAAGGCTCTTTTCCTATTTCAAAAGTTTTAGTTTTCGAGGGTAATAGATACGTATGTTGAAAAAATGAAGATATTAGACAATTTTATGATTGCACATGGTAAAGAATGTGATTAAAGGCTCTTTTCCTATGTCAAAATTTTAGTTTTCGAGGGTAATAGCTACGTATTTTGAAAAAATGAAGATATTAGATTATTTTATGATTGCAAATGGTAAAGAATGTGATTAAAGGCTCTTTTCCTATTTCAAAAGTCTTAGTTTTCGAGGGAAATAGCTTTTTCTGTGGAAAAAATGAAGATATTAGACAATTTTATGATTGCACATGGTAAAGAATGTGATTAAAGACTCTTTTCCTATTTCAAAAGTTTTAGTTTTCGAGGGTAATAGCTACGTATGTTGAAAAAATGAAGATATTAGACTATTTTATGATTGCAAATGGTAAAGAATGTGATTAAAGGCTCTTTTCCTATGTCAAAAGTTTTAGTTTTCGAGGGTAATAGCTACGTATGTTAAAAAAATGAAGATATTAGACAATTTTATGATTGCACATGGTAAAGAATGTGATTAAAGGCTCTTTTCCTATTTCAAAAGTTTTAGTTTTCGAGGGTAATAGCTACGTATGTTGAAAAAATGAAGATATTAGACTATTTTATGATTGCACATGGTAAAGAATGTGATTAAAGAATGTGATTAAGGTAATAGCTTTGTTTTTTTAGTTTTCGAGGGTAATAGCTACGTATGTTAAAAAAATGAAGATATTAGACAATTTTATGATTGCACATGGTAAAGAATGTGATTAAAGGCTCTTTTCCTATTTCAAAAGTTTTAGTTTTCGAGGGTAATAGCTACGTATGTTGAAAAAATGAAGATATTAGACTATTTTATGATTGCAAATGGTAAAGAATGTGATTAAAGGCTCTTTTCCTATTTCAAAAGTTTTAGTTTTCGAGGGTAATAGCTACGTATGTTGAAAAAATGAAGATATTAGACTATTTTATGATTGCAAATGGTAAAGAATGTGATTAAAGGCTCTTTTCCTATTTCAAAAGTTTTAGTTTTCGAGGGTAATAGATACGTATGTTGAAAAAATGAAGATATTAGACAATTTTATGATTGCACATGGTAAAGAATGTGATTAAAGGCTCTTTTCCTATGTCAAAAGTTTTAGTTTTCGAGGGTAATAGCTACGTATGTTGAAAAAATGAAGATATTAGACTATTTTATGATTGCAAATGGTAAAGAATGTGATTAAAGGCTCTTTTCCTATTTCAAAAGTTTTAGTTTTCGAGGGTAATAGCTTTGTCTGTGGAAAAAATGAAGATATTAGACAATATTATGATTGCACATGGTAAAGAATGTGATTAAAGGCTCTTTTCCTATTTCAAAAGTTTTAGTTTTCGAGGGTAATAGCTACGTATGTTGAAAAAATTAAGATATTAGACTATTTTATGATTACAAATGGTAAAGAATGTGATTAAAGGCTCTTTTCCTATTTCAAAAGTTTTAGTTTTCGGGGGTAAGAGCTTTGTCTGTGGAAAAAAAGGAAGATATTGGACAATTTTATGATTGCACATGGTAAAGAATGTGATTAAAGGCTCTTTCCCTATTTCAAAAGTTTTAGTTTTCGAGGGTAATAGTTACGTATGTTGAAAAAAATGAAAATATTAGACTATTTTATGATTGCAAATGGTAAAGAATGTGATTAAGGGCTCTTTTCCTATTTCAAAAGTTTTAGTTTTCGAGGGTAATAGCTTTATCTGTGGAAAAAAAGGAAGATATTAGACAATTTTATTATTGCAAATGGTAAAGAATGTGATTAAAGGCTCTTTTCCTATTTCAAAAGTTTTAGTTTTCGAGGGTAATAGCTACGTATGTTGAAAAAATGTAGATATTAGACTATTTTATGATTGCACATGGTAAAGAATGTGATTAAAGGCTCTTTTCCTATTTCAAAAGTTTTAGTTTTCGAGGGTAATAGCTACGTATGTTGAAAAAATTAAGATATTACAACTATTTTATGATTGCAAATGGTAAAGAATGTGATTAAAGGCTATTTTCCTATGTCAAAAGTTTTAGTTTTCGAGGGTAATAGCTACATATGTTGAAAAAATGAAGATATTAGACTATTTTATGATTGCAAATGGTTAAGAATGTGATTAAAGGCTCTTTTCCTATTTCAAAAGTTTTAGTTTTTGAGGGTAATAGCTTTGTCTGTGGAAAAAATGAAGATATTAGACAATTTTATGATTGCACATGGTAAAGAATGTGATTAAAGGCTCTTTTTCTATGTCAAAAGTTTTAGTTTTCGAGGGTAATAGCTACGTATGTTGAAAAAATGAAGATATTAGACTATTTTATGATTGCAAATTGTAAAGAATGAGATTAAAGGCTCTTTTCCTATTTCAAAAGTTTTAGTTTTCGAGGGTAATAGCTTTGTCTGTGGAAAAAATGAAGATATTAGACAATTTTATGATTGCACATGGTAAAGAATGTGATTAAAGGCTCTTTTTCTATGTCAAAAGTTTTAGTTTTCGAGGGTAATAGCTACGCATGTTGAAAAAATAAAGATATTAGACTATTTTATGATTGCAAATGGTAAGGAATGTGATTAAAGGCTCTTTTCCTATTTCAAAAGTTTTAGTTTTCGAGGGTAATAGCTACGTATGTTGAAAAAATAAAGATATTAGACTATTTTATGATTGCAAATGGTAAGGAATGTGATTAAAGGCTCTTTTCCTATTTCAAAAGTTTTAGTTTTCGAGGGTAATAGCTACGTATGTTGAAAAAATGAAGATATTAGACTATTTTATGATTGCACAAGGTAAAGAATGAGATTAAAGGCTCTTTTCCTATGTCAAAAATTTAAGTTTTCGAGGGTAATAGCTACGTTTGTTGAAAAAATGAAGATATTAGACTATTTTATGATTGCAAATGGTAAAGAATGTGATTAAAGGCTCTTTTCTTGTTTCAAAAGTTTTAGTTTTCGAGGGTAATAGCTTTGTCTGGGGAAAAAAAGGAAGATATTAGACAATTTTATGATTGCACATGGTAAAGAATGTGATTAAAGGCTCTTTTCCTATTTCAAAAGTTTTAGTTTTCGAGGGTAATAGCTACGTATGTTGAAAAAATGAAGATATTAGACTATTTTATGATTGCAAATGGTAAAGAATGTGATTAAAGACTATTTTCCTATGTCAAAAGTTTTAGTTTTCGAGGGTAATAGCTACGTATGTTGAAAAAATGAAGATATTAGACTATTTTATGATTGCAAATGGTAAAGAATGTGATTAAAGGCTCTTTTCCTATTTCAAAAGTTTTAGTTTTTGAGGGTAATAGCTTTGTCTGTGGAAAAAATGTAGATATTAGACAATTTTATGATTGCACATGGTAAAGAATGTGGTTAAAGGCTCTTTTCCTATGTCAAAAGTTTTAGTTTTCGAGGGTAATAGCTACGTATGTTGAAAAAATGAAGATATTAGACTATTTTATGATTGCAAATGATAAAGAATGTGATTAAAGGCTCTTTTCCTATTTCAAAAGTTTTAGTTTTCGAGGGTAATAGCTACGTATGTTGAAAAAATGAAGATATTAGACTATTTTATGATTGCAAATGGTAAAGAATGTGATTAAAGGCTCTTTTCCTATTTCAAAAGTTTTAGTTTTCGAGGGTAATAGCTTTGTCTGTGGAAAAAATGAAGATATTAGACAATTTTATGATTCCACATGGTAAAGAATGTGATTAAAGGCTCTTTTCCTATTTCAAAAGTTTTAGTTTTCGAGGGTAATAGCTACGTATGTTGAAAAAATTAAGATATTAGACTATTTTATGATTGCAAATGGTAAAGAATGTGATTAAAGGCTCTTTTCCTATGTCAAAAGTTTTAGTTTTCGAGGGTAATAGCTACGTATGTTGAAAAAATGAAGATATTAGACTATTTTAGGACTGCAAATGGTAAAGAATGTGATTAAAGGCTCTTTTCCTATTTCAAAAGTTTTAGTTTTTGAGGGTAATAGCTACGTATGTTGAAAAATTGAAGATATTAGACTATTTTATGATTGCACATGGTAAAGAATGTGATTAAAGGCTCTTTTCCTATGTCAAAAAATTTAGTTTTCGAGGGTAATAGCTACGTATGTTGAAAAAATGAAGATATTAGACTGTTTTATGATTGCAAATGGTAAATAATGTGATTAAAGGCTCTTTTCCTATTTCAAAAGTTTTAGTTTTCGAGGGTAATAGCTTTGTCTGTGGGAAAAAATGAAGATATTAGACTATTTTATGATTCCACATGGTTAAGAATGTAATTAAATGCTCTTTTCCTATGTCAAAAGTTTTAGTTTTCAAACAGTTCGTGGTAACGAACTGTAGTAAGGAGCGACCTGGCTCAATAGTAACCAAAACTCTAAAAAATGGAATTTTGATACCAATAGCTATATCAAAAGAATCGCATTTTAATGCTGGTTTTAAATATATAAGTTTCATCAAGTTTTTTACTGTTTTAAAAAGAAGAATTGAGAGAAAGAGTCAAACTTTAGCGTAAAGAGCGGGGCGTTGATGAGGAAGCAGCCTCTTTCATATACGAAGTAGTTTCTGTGCGTTTTAAGTTTTAATGTCGCTCCTTACTTTCAGTTAAAAAACTCGTTTTTTTATTTAATCGTGGGTAATAGCTACGTATGTTGAAAAAATGAAGATGATAGACTTTTTTATGATTGCATATGGTAAAGAATGTGATTAAAGGCTCTTTTCCTATTTCAAAAGTTTTATTTTTCGAGGGTAATAGCTACGTATGTTGAAAAAATGAAGATATTAGACTATTTTATGATTGCACATGGTAAAGAATGTGATTAAAGGCTCTTTTCCTATTTCAAAAGTTTTAGTTTTCGGGGGTAAGAGCTTTGTCTGTGGAAAAAATGAAGACATTAGACTATTTTATGATTGCACAAGGTAAAGAATGTGATTAAAGGCTCTTTTCCTATGTCTAAAGTTTTAGTTTTCGACGGTAATAGCTACGTATGTTGAAAAAATGAAGATATTAGACTATTTTATGATTGCAAATGGTAAAGAATGTGATTAAAGGTTCTTTTCCTATTTCAAAAGTTTTAGTTTTCGAGGGTAATTGCTACGTATGTTGAAAAAATGAAGATATTAGACTATTTTATGATTGCAAATGGTAAAGAATGTGATTAAAGGCTCTTTTCCTATTTCAAAAGTTTTAGTTTTCGAGGGTAATAGCTTTGTCTGTGGAAAAAATGAAGATATTAGACAATTTTATGATTGCATATGGTAAAGAAGGTGATTAAAGGCTCTTTTCCTATGTCAAAAGTTTTAGTTTTCGAGGGTAATAGCTACCTATGTTGAAAAAATGAAGATATTAGACTATATTATGATTGCACATGGTAAAGAATGTGATTAAAGGTTCTTTTCCTATTTCAAAAGTTTTAGTTTTCGAGGGTAATAGCTACGTATGTTGAAAAAATGAAGATATTAGACTATTTTATGATTGCACATGGTAAAGAATGTGATGAAAGGCTCTTTTCCTATTTCAAAAGTTTTAGTTTTCGAGGCTAATAGCTAAGTATGCTGAAAAAATGAAGATATTAGACAAGTTTATGATTGCACATGGTAAAGAATGTGATTAAAGGCTCTTTTCCTATGTCAAAAGTTTTAGTTTTCTAGGGTAATAGCTACGTATGTTGAAAAAATGAAGATATTAGACAATTTTATGATTGCACATGGTAAAGAATGTGATTAAAGGTTCTTTTCCTATTTCAAAAGTTTTAGTTTTCGAGGGTAATAGCTACGTATGTTGAAAAAATGAAGATATTAGACTATTTTATGATTGCACATGGTAAAGAATGTGATGAAAGGCTCTTTTCCTATTTCAAAAGTTTTAGTTTTCGAGGGTAATAGCTACGTATGTTTAAAAAATGAAGATATTAGACAATTTTATGATTGCACATGGTAAAGAATGTGATTAAAGGCTCTTTTCCATTTCAAAAGTTTTAGTTTTTGAGGGTAATAGCTACGTATGTTGAAAAAATGAAGATATTAGACTATTTTATGATTGCACACGGTAAAGAATGTGATTAAAGGCTCTTTTCCTATGTCAAAAGTTTTAGTTTTTGAGGGTAATAGCTACGTATGTTAAAAAAATGAAGATATTAGACTATTTTATGATTGCAAATGGTAAAGAATGTGATTAAAGGCTCTTTTCCTATGTCAAAAGTTTTAGTTTTCGAGGGTAATAGCTACGTATGTTGAAAAAATGAAGATATTAGACTATTTTATGATTGCAAATGGTAAAGAATGTGATTAAAGGCTCTTTTCCTATTTCAAAAGTTTTAGTTTTCGAGGGTAATAGCTACGTATGTTGAAAAAATGAAGATATTAGACTATTTTATGATTACACTTGGTAAAGAATGTGATTAAAGGCTCTTTTCCTATGTCAAAAGTTTTAGTTTTCGAGGGTAATAGCTACGTATGTTGAAAAAATGAAGATATTAGACAATTTTATGATTGCAAATTGTAAAGAATGTGATTAAAGGCTCTTTTCCTATTTCAAAAGTTTTAGTTTTCGAGGGTATTAGCTACGTATGTTGAAAAAATGAAGATATTAGACTATTTTATGATTGCACATGGTAAAGAATGTGATTAAAGGCTCTTTCCTTATTTCAAAAGTTTTAGTTTTCGAGGGTAATAGCTACGTATGTTGAAAAAATGAAGATATTAGACTATTTTATGATTGCAATTTGGTAAAGAATTTGATTAAAGGCTCTTTTCATATGTCAAAAGTTTTAGTTTTCGAGGGTAATTTCTACGTATGTTGAAAAAATGAAGATATTAGACTATTTTATGATTGCAAATGGTAAACAATGTGATTAAAGGCTCTTTTCCTATTTCAAAAGTTTTAGTTTTCGAGGGTAATAGCTTTGTCTGTGGAAAAAATGAAGATATTAGACAATATTATGATTGCACATGGTAAAGAATGTGATTAAAGGCTCTTTTCCTATTTCAAAAGTTTTAGTTTTCGAGGGTAATAGCTACGTATGTTGAAAAAATGAAGATATTAGACTAATTTATGATTGCAAATGGTAAAGAATGTGATTAAAGGCTCTTTTCCTATGTCAAAAGTTTTAGTTTTCGAGGGTAATAGCTATGTATGTTGAAAAAATGAAGATATTAGACTATTTTATGATTGGAAATGGTAAAGAATGTGATTAAAGGCTCTTTTCCTATTTCAAAAGTTTTAGTTTTCGAGGGTAATAGCTTTGTCTGTGGAAAAAAAGGAAGATATTAGACAATTTTATGATTGCACATGGTAACGAATGTGATTAAAGGCTCTTTTTCTATTTCAAAAGTTTTAGTTTTCGAGGGTAATAGCTACGTATGTTGAAAAAATGAAGATATTAGACTATTTTATGATTGCAAATGGTAAAGAATGTGATTAAAGGCTCTTTTCCTATTTCAAAAGTTTTAGTTTTCGAGGGTAATAGCTTTGTCTGTGGAAAAAAAGGAAGATATTAGACAATTTTATGATTGCAAATGGTAAAGAATGTGATTAAAGGCTCTTTTCCTATTTCAAAAGTTTTAGTTTTCGAGGGTAATAGCTTTGTCTGTGGAAAAAATGAAGATATTAGACTATTTTATGATTGCACATGGTAAAGAATGTGATTAAAGGCTCTTTTCCTATTTCAAAAGTTTTAGTTTTCGAGGGTAATAGCTACGTATGTTGAAAAAATGAAGATATAAGACTATTTTATGACTGCAAATGGTAAAGAATGTGATTAAAGGCTCTTTTCCTATGTCAAAAGTTTTAGTTTTTGAGGGTAATAGCTATGTATGTTGAAAAAATGAAGATATTAGACTATTTTATGATTGCAAATGGTAAAGAATGTGATTAAAGGCTCTTTTCCTATTTCAAAAGTTTTAGTTTTCGAGGGTAGTAGCTACGTATGTTGAAAAAATGTAGATATTAGACTATTTTATGATTGCACATGGTAAAGAATGTGATTAAAGGCTCTTTTCCTATTTCAAAAGTTTTAGTTTTCGAGGGTAATAGCTACGTATGTTGAAAAAATGAAGATATTAGACTATTTTATGATTGCAAATGGTAAAGAATGTGATTAAAGGCTATTTTCCTATGTCAAAAGTTTTAGTTTTCGAGGGTAATAGCTACGTATGTTGAAAAAATGAAGATATTAGACTATTTTATGATTGCAAATGGTAAAGAATGTGATTAAAGGCTCTTTTCCTATTTCAAAAGTTTTAGTTTTCGAGGGTAATAGCTACGTATGTTTAAAAAATGAAGATATTAGACTATTTTATGATTGCAAATGGTAAAGAATGTGATTAAAGGCTATTTTCCTATGTCAAAAGTTTTAGTTTTCGAGGGTAATAGCTACGTATGTTGAAAAAATGAAGATATTAGACTATTTTATGATTGCAAATGGTAAAGAATGTGATTAAAGGCTCTTTTCCTATTTCAAAAGTTTTAGTTTTTGAGGGTAATAGCTTTGTCTGTGGAAAAAATGAAGATATTAGACAATTTTATGATTGCACATGGTAAAGAATGTGATTAAAGGCTCTTTTTCTATGTCAAAAGTTTTAGTTTTCGAGGGTAATAGCTATGTATGTTGAAAAAATTTAAGATAGACTATTTTATGATTGCAAATGGTAAAGAATGTGATTAAAGGCTCTTTTCCTATTTCAAAAGTTTTAGTTTTCGAGGGTAATAGCTACGTATGTTGAAAAATTGAAGATTTTTTACTATTTTATGATTGCACATGGTAAAGAATGTGATTAAAGGCTCTTTTCCTATTTCAAAAGTTTTAGTTTTCGAGGGTAATAGCTAAGTATGTTGAAAAAATGAAGATATAAGACTATTTTATGATTGCAAATGGTAAAGAATGTGATTAAAGGCTCTTTTCCTATGTCAAAAGTTTTAGTTTTCGAGGGTAATAGCTACGTATGTTGAAAAAATGAAGATATTAGACTATTTTATGATTGCAAATGATAAAGAATGTGATTAAAGGCTCTTTTCCTATGTCAAAAGCTTTAGTTTTCGAGGGTAATAGCTATATATGTTGAAAAAATGAAGATATTAGACTATTTTATGATTGCAATTGGTAAAGAATGTGATTAAAGGCTCTTTTCCTATGTCAAAATGTTTAGTTTTCGAGGGTAATAGCTACGTATGTTGAAAAAATGAAGATATTAGACTATTTTATGATTGCACATGGTAAAGAATGTGATTAAAGGCTCTTTTCCTATTTCAAAAGTTTTAGTTTTCGGGGGTAAGAGCTTTGTCTGTGGAAAAAATGAAGATATTAGACTATTTTATGATTGCACAAGGTAAAGAATGTGATTAAAGGCTCTTTTCCTATGTCTAAAGTTTTAGTTTTCGAGGGTAATAGCTACGTATGTTGAAAAAATTTAAGATAGACTATTTTATGATTGCAAATGGTAAAGAATGTGATTAAAGGCTCTTTTCCTATTTTAAAAGTTTTAGTTTTCGAGGGTAATAGCTACGTATGTTGAAAAAATTTAAGATAGACTATTTTATGATTGCAAATGGTAAAGAATGTGATTAAAGGCTCTTTTCCTATTTCAAAAGTTTTAGTTTTCGAGGGTAATAGCTTTGTCTGTGGAAAAAAAGGAAGATATTAGACAATTTTATGATTGCAAATGGTAAAGAATGTGATTAAAGGCTCTTTTCCTATTTCAAAAGTTTTAGTTTTTGAGGGTAATAGCTACGTATGTTGAAAAAATGAAGATATTAGACTATTTTATGATTGCACACGGTAAAGAATGTGATTAAAGGCTCTTTTCCTATGTCAAAAGTTTTAGTTTTTGAGGGTAATAGCTACGTATGTTAAAAAAATGAAGATATTAGACTATTTTATGATTGCAAATGGTAAAGAATGTGATTAAAGGCTCTTTTCCTATGTCAAAAGTTTTAGTTTTCGAGGGTAATAGCTACGTATGTTAAAAAAATGAAGATATTAGACTATTTTATGATTGCACATGGTAAAGAATGTGATGAAAGGCTCTTTTCCTATTTCAAAAGTTTTAGTTTTCGAGGGTAATAGCTACGTATGTTTAAAAAATGAAGATATTAGACAATTTTATGATTGCACATGGTAAAGAATGTGATTAAAGGCTCTTTTCCCATTTCAAAAGTTTTAGTTTTTGAGGGTAATAGCTACGTATGTTGAAAAAATGAAGATATTAGACTATTTTATGATTGCACACGGTAAAGAATGTGATTAAAGGCTCTTTTCCTATGTCAAAAGTTTTAGTTTTTGAGGGTAATAGCTACGTATGTTAAAAAAATGAAGATATTAGACTATTTTATGATTGCAAATGGTAAAGAATGTGATTAAAGGCTCTTTTCCTATGTCAAAAATTTAGTTTTCGAGGGTAATAGCTACGTATGTTGAAAAAATGAAGATATTAGACTATTTTATGATTGCAAATGGTAAAGAATGTGATTAAAGGCTCTTTTCCTATTTCAAAAGTTTTAGTTTTCGAGGGTAATAGCTACGTATGTTGAAAAAATGAAGATATTAGACTATTTTATGAAAACACATGGTAAAGAATGTGATTAAAGGCTCTTTTCCTATGTCAAAAGTTTTAGTTTTCGAGGGTAATAGCTACGTATGTTGAAAAAATGAAGATATTAGACAATTTTATGATTGCAAATTGTAAAGAATGTGATTAAAGGCTCTTTTCCTATTTCAAAAGTTTTAGTTTTCGAGGGTATTAGCTACGTATGTTGAAAAAATGAAGATATTGGACTATTTTATGATTGCACATGGTAAAGAATGTGATTAAAGGCTCTTTCCTTATTTCAAAAGTTTTAGTTTTCGAGGTTAATAGCTACGTATGTTGAAAAAATGAAGATATTAGACTATTTTATGATTGCAATTGGTAAAGAATTTGATTAAAGGCTCTTTTCCTATGTCAAAAGTTTTAGTTTTCGAGGGTAATTTCTACGTATGTTGAAAAAATGAAGATATTGGACTATTTTATGATTGCACATGGTAAAGAATGTGATTAAAGGCTCTTTCCTTATTTCAAAAGTTTTAGTTTTCGAGGTTAATAGCTACGTATGTTGAAAAAATGAAGATATTAGACTATTTTATGATTGCAAATGGTAAAGAATGTGATTAAAGGCTCTTTTCCTATTTCAAAAGTTTTAGTTTTCGAGGGTAATAGCTTTGTCTGTGGAAAAAATGAAGATATTAGACTATTTATGATTGCACATGGTAAAGAATGTGATTAAAGGCTCTTTTCCTATGTCAAAAGTTTTAGTTTTTGAGGGTAATAGCTATGTATGTTGAAAAAATGAAGATATTAGACTATTTTATGATTGCAAATGGTAA
>NW_027067080.1:0-15630 GCF_032884065.1 Artemia franciscana | reverse complement strand
CCATTTGCAATCATAAAATAGTCTAATATCTTCATTTTTTCAACATACGTAGCTATTACCCTCGAAAACTAAAACTTTTGACATAGGAAAAGAGCCTTTAATCACATTCTTTACCATTGCAATCATAAAATAGTCTAATATCTTCATTTTTTCAACATACGTAGCTATTACCCTCGAAAACTAAAACTTTTGAAATAGGAAAAGAGCCTTTAATCACATTCTTTACCATTGCAATCATAAAATAGTCTAATATCTTCATTTTTTCAACATACGTAGCTATTACCCTCGAAAACTAAAACTTTTGACATAGGAAAAGAGCCTTTAATCACATTCTTTACCATTTGCAATCATAAAATAGTCTAATATCTTCATTTTTTCAACATACGTAGCTATTACCCTCGAAAACTAAAACTTTTGAAATAGGAAAAGAGCCTTTAATCACATTCTTTACCATTTGCAATCATAAAATAGTCTAATATCTTCATTTTTTCAACATACGTAGCTATTACCCTCGAAAACTAAAACTTTTGACATAGGAAAAGAGCCTTTAATCACATTCTTTACCATTGCAATCATAAAATAGTCTAATATCTTCATTTTTTCAACATACGTAGCTATTACCCTCGAAAACTAAAACTTTTGACATAGGAAAAGAGCCTTTAATCACATTCTTTACCATTTGCAATCATAAAATAGTCTAATATCTTCATTTTTTCAACATACGTAGCTATTACCCTCGAAAACTAAAACTTTTGACATAGGAAAAGAGCCTTTAATCACATTCTTTACCATGTGCAATCATAAAATAGTCTAATATCTTCATTTTTTCAACATACGTAGCTATTACCCTCGAAAACTAAAACTTTTGAATAGGAAAAGAGCCTTTAATCACATTCTTTACCATTTGCAATCATAAAATAGTCTAATATCTTCATTTTTTCAACAGACGTAGCTATTACCCTCGAAAACTAAAACTTTTGAAATAGGAAAAGAGCCTTTAATCACATTCTTTACCATTTGCAATCATAAAATAGTCTAATATCTTCATTTTTTCAACATACGTAGCTATTACCCTCGAAAACTAAAACTTTTGAAATAGGAAAAGAGCCTTTAATCACATTCTTTACCATTTGCAATCATAAAATAGTCTAATATCTTCATTTTTTCAACATACGTAGCTATTACCCTCGAAAACTAAAACTTTTGAAATAGGAAAAGAGCCTTTAATCACATTCTTTACCATGTGCAATCATAAAATAGTCTAATATCTTCATTTTTTCAACATACGTAGCTATTACCCTCGAAAACTAAAACTTTTGACATAGGAAAAGAGCCTTTAATCACATTCTTTACCATGTGCAATCATAAAATAGTCTAATATCTTCATTTTTTCCACATACGTAGCTATTACCCTCGAAAACTAAAACTTTTGAAATAGGAAAAGAGCCTTTAATCACATTCTTTACCATTTGCAATCATAAAATAGTCTAATATCTTCATTTTTTCAACATACGTAGCTATTACCCTCGAAAACTAAAACTTTTGACATAGGAAAAGAGCCTTTAATCACATTCTTTACCATTTGCAATCATAAAATAGTCTAATATCTTCATTTTTTCAACATACGTAGCTATTACCCTCGAAAACTAAAACTTTTGACATAGGAAAAGAGCCTTTAATCACATTCTTTACCATGTGCAATCATAAAATAGTCTAATATCTTCATTTTTTCAACATACGTAGCTATTACCCTCGAAAACTAAAACTTTTGAAATAGGAAAAGAGCCTTTAATCACATTCTTTACCATGTGCAATCATAAAATAGTCTAATATCTTCATTTTTTCCACAGACGTAGCTATTACCCTCGAAAACTAAAACTTTTGACATAGGAAAAGAGCCTTTAATCACATTCTTTACCATTTGCAATCATAAAATAGTCTAATATCTTCATTTTTTCAACATACGTAGCTATTACCCTCGAAAACTAAAACTTTTGACATAGGAAAAGAGCCTTTAATCACATTCTTTACCATTTGCAATCATAAAATAGTCTAATATCTTCATTTTTTCAACATACGTAGCTATTACCCTCGAAAACTAAAACTTTTGAAATAGGAAAAGAGCCTTTAATCACATTCTTTACCATTTGCAATCATAAAATAGTCTAATATCTTCATTTTTTCAACATACGTAGCTATTACCCTCGAAAACTAAAACTTTTGACATAGGAAAAGAGCCTTTAATCACATTCTTTACCATGTGCAATCATAAAATAGTCTAATATCTTCATTTTTTCACATACGTAGCTATTACCCTCGAAAACTAAAACTTTTGACATAGGAAAAGAGCCTTTAATCACATTCTTTACCATGTGCAATCATAAAATAGTCTAATATCTTCATTTTTTCAACATACGTAGCTATTACCCTCGAAAACTAAAACTTTTGACATAGGAAAAGAGCCTTTAATCACATTCTTTACCATTTGCAATCATAAAATAGTCTAATATCTTCATTTTTTCAACATACGTAGCTATTACCCTCGAAAACTAAAACTTTTGAAATAGGAAAAGAGCCTTTAATCACATTCTTTACCATTTGCAATCATAAAATAGTCTAATATCTTCATTTTTTCAACATACGTAGCTATTACCCTCGAAAACTAAAACTTTTGACATAGGAAAAGAGCCTTTAATCACATTCTTTACCATGTGCAATCATAAAATAGTCTAATATCTTCATTTTTTCAACATACGTAGCTATTACCCTCGAAAACTAAAACTTTTGACATAGGAAAAGAGCCTTTAATCACATTCTTTACCATTTGCAATCATAAAATAGTCTAATATCTTCATTTTTTCAACATACGTAGCTATTACCCTCGAAAACTAAAACTTTTGAAATAGGAAAAGAGCCTTTAATCACATTCTTTACCATTTGCAATCATAAAATAGTCTAATATCTTCATTTTTTCAACATACGTAGCTATTACCCTCGAAAACTAAAACTTTTGAAATAGGAAAAGAGCCTTTAATCACATTCTTTACCATTGCAATCATAAAATAGTCTAATATCTTCATTTTTTCAACATACGTAGCTATTACCCTCGAAAACTAAAACTTTTGACATAGGAAAAGAGCCTTTAATCACATTCTTTACCATGTGCAATCATAAAATAGTCTAATATCTTCATTTTTTCAACATACGTAGCTATTACCCTCGAAAACTAAAACTTTTGACATAGGAAAAGAGCCTTTAATCACATTCTTTACCATTTGCAATCATAAAATAGTCTAATATCTTCATTTTTTCCACAGACAATAGCTATTACCCTCGAAAACTAAAACTTTTGAAATAGGAAAAGAGCCTTTAATCACATTCTTTACCATTTGCAATCATAAAATAGTCTAATATCTTCATTTTTTCAACATACGTAGCTATTACCCTCGAAAACTAAAACTTTTGAAATAGGAAAAGAGCCTTTAATCACATTCTTTACCATTTGCAATCATAAAATAGTCTAATATCTTCATTTTTTCAACATACGTAGCTATTACCCTCGAAAACTAAAACTTTTGAAATAGGAAAAGAGCCTTTAATCACATTCTTTACCATTTGCAATCATAAAATAGTCTAATATCTTCATTTTTTCAACATACGTAGCTATTACCCTCGAAAACTAAAACTTTTGAAATAGGAAAAGAGCCTTTAATCACATTCTTTACCATGTGCAATCATAAAATAGTCTAATATCTTCATTTTTTCATCATACGTAGCTATTCCCCTCGAAAACTAAAACTTTTGACATAGGAAAAGAGCCTTTAATCACATTCTTTACCATTTGCAATCATAAAATAGTCTAATATCTTCATTTTTTCAACATAGGTAGCTATTACCCTCGAAAACTAAAACTTTTGACATAGGAAAAGAGCCTTTAATCACATTTTTTACCATTTGCAATCATAAAATAGTCTAATATCTTCATTTTTTCAACATACGTAGCTATTACCCTCGAAAACTAAAACTTTTGAAATAGGAAAAGAGCCTCTAATCACATTCTTTACCATGTGCAATCATAAAATAGTCTAATATCTTCATTTTTTCAACATACGTAGCTATTACCCTCGAAAACTAAAACTTTTGACATAGGAAAAGAGCCTTTAATCACATTCTTTACCATATGCAATCATAAAATTGTCTAATATCTTCATTTTTTCCACAGACATAGCTATTACCCTCGAAAACTAAAACTTTTGACATAGGAAAAGAGCCTTTAATCACATTCTTTACCATGTGCAATCATAAAATAGTCTAATATCTTCATTTTTTCAACATGCGTAGCTATTACCCTCGAAAACTAAAACTTTTGAAATAGGAAAAGAGCCTTTAATCACATTCTTTACCATTTGCAATCATAAAATAGTCTAATATCTTCATTTTTTCAACATACGTAGCTATTACCCTCGAAAACTAAAACTTTTGACATAGGAAAAGAGCCTTTAATCACATTCTTTACCATTTGCAATCATAAAATAGTCTAATATCTTCATTTTTTCAACATACGTAGCTATTACCCTCGAAAACTAAAACTTTTGACATAGGAAAAGAGCCTTTAATCACATTCTTTACCATTTGCAATCATAAAATAGTCTAATATCTTCATTTTTTCAACATACGTAGCTATTACCCTCGAAAACTAAAACTTTTGACATAGGAAAAGAGCCTTTAATCACATTCTTTACCATGTGCAATCATAAAATAGTCTAATATCTTCATTTTTTCCACAGACATAGCTATTACCCTCGAAAACTAAAACTTTTGACATAGGAAAAGAGCCTTTAATCACATTCTTTACCATGTGCAATCATAAAATAGTCTAATATCTTCATTTTTTCAACAGACGTAGCTATTACCCTCGAAAACTAAAACTTTTGAAATAGGAAAAGAGCCTTTAATCACATTCTTTACCATTTGCAATCATAAAATAGTCTAATATCTTCATTTTTTCAACATGTAGCTATTACCCTCGAAAACTAAAACTTTTGAAATAGGAAAAGAGCCTTTAATCACATTCTTTACCATTTGCAATCATAAAATAGTCTAATATCTTCATTTTTTCAACATACGTAGCTATTACCCTCGAAAACTAAAACTTTTGAAATAGGAAAAGAGCCTTTAATCACATTCTTTACCATGTGCAATCATAAAATAGTCTAATATCTTCATTTTTTCAACATACGTAGCTATTACCCTCGAAAACTAAAACTTTTGACATAGGAAAAGAGCCTTTAATCACATTCTTTACCATTGCAATCATAAAATAGTCTAATATCTTCATTTTTTCACATACGTAGCTATTACCCTCGAAAACTAAAACTTTTGACATAGGAAAAGAGCCTTTAATCACATTCTTTACCATTTGCAATCATAAAATAGTCTAATATCTTCATTTTTTCAACATACGTAGCTATTACCCTCGAAAACTAAAACTTTTGAAATAGGAAAAGAGCCTTTAATCACATTCTTTACCATTTGCAATCATAAAATAGTCTAATATCTTCATTTTTTCAACATACGTAGCTATTACCCTCGAAAACTAAAACTTTTGAAATAGGAAAAGAGCCTTTAATCACATTCTTTACCATTTGCAATCATAAAATAGTCTAATATCTTCATTTTTTCAACATACGTAGCTATTACCCTCGAAAACTAAAACTTTTGACATAGGAAAAGAGCCTTTAATCACATTCTTTACCATTTGCAATCATAAAATAGTCTAATATCTTCATTTTTTCAACATACGTAGCTATTACCCTCGAAAACTAAAACTTTTGAAATAGGAAAAGAGCCTTTAATCACATTCTTTACCATTTGCAATCATAAAATAGTCTAATATCTTCATTTTTTCAACATACGTAGCTATTACCCTCGAAAACTAAAACTTTTGAAATAGGAAAAGAGCCTTTAATCACATTCTTTACCATTTGCAATCATAAAATAGTCTAATATCTTCATTTTTTCAACATACGTAGCTATTACCCTCGAAAACTAAAACTTTTGAAATAGGAAAAGAGCCTTTAATCACATTCTTTACCATGTGCAATCATAAAATAGTCTAATATCTTCATTTTTTCAACATACGTAGCTATTACCCTCGAAAACTAAAACTTTTGACATAGGAAAAGAGCCTTTAATCACATTCTTTACCATTTGCAATCATAAAATAGTCTAATATCTTCATTTTTTCAACATACGTAGCTATTACCCTCGAAAACTAAAACTTTTGAAATAGGAAAAGAGCCTTTAATCACATTCTTTACCATGTGCAATCATAAAATAGTCTAATATCTTCATTTTTTCAACATACGTAGCTATTACCCTCGAAAACTAAAACTTTTGAATAGGAAAAGAGCCTTTAATCACATTCTTTACCATTGCAATCATAAAATAGTCTAATATCTTCATTTTTTCAACATACGTAGCTATTACCCTCGAAAACTAAAACTTTTGACATAGGAAAAGAGCCTTTAATCACATTCTTTACCATGTGCAATCATAAAATAGTCTAATATCTTCATTTTTTCAACATACGTAGCTATTACCCTCGAAAACTAAAACTTTTGAAATAGGAAAAGAGCCTTTAATCACATTCTTTACCATGTGCAATCATAAAATAGTCTAATATCTTCATTTTTTCAACATACGTAGCTATTACCCTCGAAAACTAAAACTTTTGACATAGGAAAAGAGCCTTTAATCACATTCTTTACCATGTGCAATCATAAAATAGTCTAATATCTTCATTTTTTCAACATACGTAGCTATTACCCTCGAAAACTAAAACTTTTGACATAGGAAAAGAGCCTTTAATCACATTCTTTACCATTTGCAATCATAAAATAGTCTAATATCTTCATTTTTTCAACATACGTAGCTATTACCCTCGAAAACTAAAACTTTTGAAATAGGAAAAGAGCCTTTAATCACATTCTTTACCATTTGCAATCATAAAATAGTCTAATATCTTCATTTTTTCAACATACGTAGCTATTACCCTCGAAAACTAAAACTTTTGACATAGGAAAAGAGCCTTTAATCACATTCTTTACCATTGCAATCATAAAATAGTCTAATATCTTCATTTTTTCAACATACGTAGCTATTACCCTCGAAAACTAAAACTTTTGACATAGGAAAAGAGCCTTTAATCACATTCTTTACCATTGCAATCATAAAATAGTCTAATATCTTCATTTTTTCAACATACGTAGCTATTACCCTCGAAAACTAAAACTTTTGACATAGGAAAAGAGCCTTTAATCACATTCTTTACCATGTGCAATCATAAAATAGTCTAATATCTTCATTTTTTCAACGTAGCTATTACCCTCGAAAACTAAAACTTTTGACATAGGAAAAGAGCCTTTAATCACATTCTTTACCATTTGCAATCATAAAATAGTCTAATATCTTCATTTTTTCAACATACGTAGCTATTACCCTCGAAAACTAAAACTTTTGAAATAGGAAAAGAGCCTTTAATCACATTCTTTACCATTTGCAATCATAAAATAGTCTAATATCTTCATTTTTTCAACATACGTAGCTATTACCCTCGAAAACTAAAACTTTTGAAATAGGAAAAGAGCCTTTAATCACATTCTTTACCATTTGCAATCATAAAATAGTCTAATATCTTCATTTTTTCAACATACGTAGCTATTACCCTCGAAAACTAAAACTTTTGAAATAGGAAAAGAGCCTTTAATCACATTCTTTACCATGTGCAATCATAAAATAGTCTAATATCTTCATTTTTTCATCATACGTAGCTATTCCCCTCGAAAACTAAAACTTTTGACATAGGAAAAGAGCCTTTAATCACATTCTTTACCATTTGCAATCATAAAATAGTCTAATATCTTCATTTTTTCAACATAGGTAGCTATTACCCTCGAAAACTAAAACTTTTGACATAGGAAAAGAGCCTTTAATCACATTTTTTACCATTTGCAATCATAAAATAGTCTAATATCTTCATTTTTTCAACATACGTAGCTATTACCCTCGAAAACTAAAACTTTTGAAATAGGAAAAGAGCCTCTAATCACATTCTTTACCATGTGCAATCATAAAATAGTCTAATATCTTCATTTTTTCAACATACGTAGCTATTACCCTCGAAAACTAAAACTTTTGACATAGGAAAAGAGCCTTTAATCACATTCTTTACCATATGCAATCATAAAATTGTCTAATATCTTCATTTTTTCCACAGACATAGCTATTACCCTCGAAAACTAAAACTTTTGACATAGGAAAAGAGCCTTTAATCACATTCTTTACCATGTGCAATCATAAAATAGTCTAATATCTTCATTTTTTCAACATGCGTAGCTATTACCCTCGAAAACTAAAACTTTTGAAATAGGAAAAGAGCCTTTAATCACATTCTTTACCATTTGCAATCATAAAATAGTCTAATATCTTCATTTTTTCAACATACGTAGCTATTACCCTCGAAAACTAAAACTTTTGACATAGGAAAAGAGCCTTTAATCACATTCTTTACCATTTGCAATCATAAAATAGTCTAATATCTTCATTTTTTCAACATACGTAGCTATTACCCTCGAAAACTAAAACTTTTGAAATAGGAAAAGAGCCTTTAATCACATTCTTTACCATTTGCAATCATAAAATAGTCTAATATCTTCATTTTTTCAACATACGTAGCTATTACCCTCGAAAACTAAAACTTTTGACATAGGAAAAGAGCCTTTAATCACATTCTTTACCATGTGCAATCATAAAATAGTCTAATATCTTCATTTTTTCCACAGACATAGCTATTACCCTCGAAAACTAAAACTTTTGACATAGGAAAAGAGCCTTTAATCACATTCTTTACCATGTGCAATCATAAAATAGTCTAATATCTTCATTTTTTCAACATACGTAGCTATTACCCTCGAAAACTAAAACTTTTGAAATAGGAAAAGAGCCTTTAATCACATTCTTTACCATTTGCAATCATAAAATAGTCTAATATCTTCATTTTTTCAACATGTAGCTATTACCCTCGAAAACTAAAACTTTTGAAATAGGAAAAGAGCCTTTAATCACATTCTTTACCATTTGCAATCATAAAATAGTCTAATATCTTCATTTTTTCAACATACGTAGCTATTACCCTCGAAAACTAAAACTTTTGAAATAGGAAAAGAGCCTTTAATCACATTCTTTACCATGTGCAATCATAAAATAGTCTAATATCTTCATTTTTTCCACAGACAAAGCTATTACCCTCGAAAACTAAAACTTTTGACATAGGAAAAGAGCCTTTAATCACATTCTTTACCATGTGCAATCATAAAATAGTCTAATATCTTCATTTTTTTTTTTACGTACGTAGCTATTACCCTCGAAAACTAAAACTTTTGACATAGGAAAAGAGCCTTTAATCACATTCTTTACCATTTGCAATCATAAAATAGTCTAATATCTTCATTTTTTCCACAGACATAGCTATTACCCTCGAAAACTAAAACTTTTGAAATAGGAAAAGAGCCTTTAATCACATTCTTTACCATTTGCAATCATAAAATAGTCTAATATCTTCATTTTTTCAACATACGTAGCTATTACCCTCGAAAACTAAAACTTTTGAAATAGGAAAAGAGCCTTTAATCACATTCTTTACCATTGCAATCATAAAATAGTCTAATATCTTCATTTTTTCAACATACGTAGCTATTACCCTCGAAAACTAAAACTTTTGAAATAGGAAAAGAGCCTTTAATCACATTCTTTACCATTTGCAATCATAAAATAGTCTAATATCTTCATTTTTTCAACATACGTAGCTATTACCCTCGAAAACTAAAACTTTTGACATAGGAAAAGAGCCTTTAATCACATTCTTTACCATTTGCAATCATAAAATAGTCTAATATCTTCATTTTTTCAACATACGTAGCTATTACCCTCGAAAACTAAAACTTTTGACATAGGAAAAGAGCCTTTAATCACATTCTTTACCATTTGCAATCATAAAATAGTCTAATATCTTCATTTTTTCAACATACGTAGCTATTACCCTCGAAAACTAAAACTTTTGAAATAGGAAAAGAGCCTTTAATCACATTCTTTACCATTTGCAATCATAAAATAGTCTAATATCTTCATTTTTTCAACATACGTAGCTATTACCCTCGAAAACTAAAACTTTTGAAATAGGAAAAGAGCCTTTAATCACATTCTTTACCATGTGCAATCATAAAATAGTCTAATATCTTCATTTTTTCAACATACGTAGCTATTACCCTCGAAAACTAAAACTTTTGACATAGGAAAAGAGCCTTTAATCACATTCTTTACCATGTGCAATCATAAAATAGTCTAATATCTTCATTTTTTCAACAGACGTAGCTATTACCCTCGAAAACTAAAACTTTTGAAATAGGAAAAGAGCCTTTAATCACATTCTTTACCATTTGCAATCATAAAATAGTCTAATATCTTCATTTTTTCCACATACATAGCTATTACCCTCGAAAACTAAAACTTTTGAAATAGGAAAAGAGCCTTTAATCACATTCTTTACCATTTGCAATCATAAAATAGTCTAATATCTTCATTTTTTCAACATACGTAGCTATTACCCTCGAAAACTAAAACTTTTGAAATAGGAAAAGAGCCTTTAATCACATTCTTTACCATGTGCAATCATAAAATAGTCTAATATCTTCATTTTTTCAACATACGTAGCTATTACCCTCGAAAACTAAAACTTTTGACATAGGAAAAGAGCCTTTAATCACATTCTTTACCATGTGCAATCATAAAATAGTCTAATATCTTCATTTTTTCAACAGACGTAGCTATTACCCTCGAAAACTAAAACTTTTGAAATAGGAAAAGAGCCTTTAATCACATTCTTTACCATTTGCAATCATAAAATAGTCTAATATCTTCATTTTTTCAACATGTAGCTATTACCCTCGAAAACTAAAACTTTTGAAATAGGAAAAGAGCCTTTAATCACATTCTTTACCATTTGCAATCATAAAATAGTCTAATATCTTCATTTTTTCAACATACGTAGCTATTACCCTCGAAAACTAAAACTTTTGAAATAGGAAAAGAGCCTTTAATCACATTCTTTACCATGTGCAATCATAAAATTGAGTCTAATATCTTCATTTTTTCACAGACAAAGCTATTACCCTCGAAAACTAAAACTTTTGACACAGGAAAAGAGCCTTTAATCACATTCTTTACCATGTGCAATCATAAAATAGTCTAATATCTTCATTTTTTTAACGTACGTAGCTATTACCCTCGAAAACTAAAACTTTTGACATAGGAAAAGAGCCTTTAATCACATTCTTTACCATTTGCAATCATAAAATAGTCTAATTTCTTCATTTTTTCCACAGACATAGCTATTACCCTCGAAAACTAAAACTTTTGAAATAGGAAAAGAGCCTTTAATCACATTCTTTACCATTTGCAATCATAAAATAGTCTAATATCTTCATTTTTTCAACATACGTAGCTATTACCCTCGAAAACTAAAACTTTTGAAATAGGAAAAGAGCCTTTAATCACAATCTTTACCATGTACAATCATAAAATAGTCTAATATCTTCATTTTTTCCACAGACATAGCTATTACCCTCGAAAACTAAAACTTTTGACATAGGAAAAGAGCCTTTAATCACATTCTTTACCATGTGCAATCATAAAATATTCTAATATCTTCATTTTTTCAACAGACATAGCTATTACCCTCGAAAACTAAAACTTTTGAAATAGGAAAAGAGCATTTAATCACATTCTTTACCATTTGCAATCATAAAATAGTCTAATATCTTCATTTTTTCAACATTTGTAGCTATTACCCTCGAAAACTAAAACTTTTGAAATAGGAAAAGAGCCTTTAATCACATTCTTTACCATTTGCAATCATAAAATAGTCTAATATCTTCATTTTTTCAACATACGTAGCTATTACCCTCGAAAACTAAAACTTTTGAAATAGGAAAAGAGCCTTTAATCACATTCTTTACCATGTGCAATCATAAAATTGACTAATATCTTCATTTTTTCACAGACAAAGCTATTACCCTCGAAAACTAAAACTTTTGACATAGGAAAAGAGCCTTTAATCACATTCTTTACCATGTGCAATCATAAAATAGTCTAATATCTTCATTTTTTTTAGCGTACGTAGCTATTACCCTCGAAAACTAAAACTTTTGAAATAGGAAAAGAGCCTTTAATCACATTCTTTACCATTTGCAATCATAAAATAGTCTAATTTCTTCATTTTTTTCCACAGACATAGCTATTACCCTCGAAAACTAAAACTTTTGAAATAGAAAAAGAGCCTTTAATCACATTCTTTACCATTTGCAATCATAAAATAGTCTAATATCTTCATTTTTTCAACATACGTAGCTATTACCCTCGAAAACTAAAACTTTTGAAATAGGAAAAGAGCCTTTAATCACATTCTTTACCATTTGCAATCATAAAATAGTCTAATATCTTAATTTTTTTAACATACGTAGCTATTACCCTCGAAAACTAAAACTTTTGAAATAGGAGAAGAGCCTTTAATCACATTCTTTACCATGTGCAATCATAAAATTGTCTAATATCTTCATTTTTTTCCACGGACATAGCTATTACCCTCGAAAACTAAATCTTTTGAAATGGGGAAAAGAGCCTTTAATCACATTCTTTACCATGTGCAATCATAAAATAGTCTAATATCTTCATTTTTTCAACATACGTAGCTATTACCCTCGAAAACAAAAACTTTTGAAATAGGAAAAGAGCCTTTAATCACATTCTTTACCATTTGCAATCATAAAATAGTCTAACTGTACCCCCGTCGTCCCCTTTGTAGTTGTGTCACTGTGTCCCGGTCGTCATTTATATTCCCTGTGTCCCGGTGTCCCAGTCTGTAATTTCTCTTTGAGGTTCCCGGTCGTCATTTATATTCCCTGTATCCCCGTGTCCCGGTCGTCATTTGTGTCCCGGTCTGTAATTTCATCAGTTGACAAACATGACGTCAGTCGACAAACAATTTCATGACGCATACAGCTCAATCCTTACAATGACGTCAGTCGACACACCTGAAGTCACTCGACAGACACACAGACAACTTATTTTTATATATATAGATATATAGCTGTTGGGGGGGGGGGCTTGGGGGGGCATCGCACCCCCAAGCCCCCCGCGCGCGTAAGTCGTTACACGCCATATTAGTTACCTGCCATTGTAGTTGTGTCCCTGTGTCCCACCTGTGAATTGAGATAGATATAAATATATATATGTTTTTTGAACTACATAAAACTTGCGAATATACAACATTCTTCGCTGTCCAATTTAACTACGTAAAACTTAAGAATATACAACATTCTTCCATGTCCTATTGTTTGTGCATATAAATAGATTGTTAGGTTTACCTAACTCTTGAACATGCAACATAAAATTGTCCATGGGAAAAGCAATCCGTATTCAGTTCTATACCTGATTATTCTAATGATTGCCCTTTAGCTTTGTTGATGCTGATTGCTAATCAAACATTCCCCGTGTCCCCGTCGTCATTTATATATCCCCCTGTGCCCCCTGGCACCCCCCTTGTAGTTGTGTCCCTGTGTCCTGGTCGTCATTTATATTCCCAGTATTCTGGTCGTCATTTGTGTCCCGGTGTCCCAGTCTGTACTTTCTCTTTGAGTGTCGAGGTTGTCATTTATATTCCCTGTGTCCCAGCATCCCGGTCTTCATTTGTTTCCCGGTGTCCCGGTCTGTAATTTCTCTTCGAACAATCCCTGTGTCCCGGTTGTCATTTATATATCTTCCCTGTACCCCCGTCGTCCCCTTTGAAGTTGTGTCACTGTGTCCCGGTCGTCATTTATATTCCCTGTGTCCCGGTGTCCCAGTCTGTAATTTCTCTTTGAGGTTCCCGGTCGTCATTTATATTCCCTGTATCCCCGTGTCCCGGTCGTCATTTGTGTCCCGGTCTGTAATTTCATCAGTTGACAAACATGACGTCAGTCGACAAACAATTTCATGACGCATACAGCTCAATCCTTACAATGACGTCAGTCGACACACCTGAAGTCACTCGACAGACACACAGACAACTTATTTTTATATATATAGATATATAGCTGTTGGGGGGGGGCTTGGGGGGGGGGGCCTCGCACCCCCAAGCCCCCCGCGCGCGTAAGTCGTTACACGCCATATTAGTTACCTGCCATTGTAGTTGTGTCCCTGTGTCCCACCTGTGAATTGAGTTAGATATAAATATATATATATTTTTTGAACTACATAAAACTTGCGAATATACAACATTCTTCGCTGTCCAATTTAACTACGTAAAACTTAAGAATATACAACATTCTTCCATGTCCTATTGTTTGTGCATATAAATAGATTGTTAGGTTTACCTAACTCTTGAACATGCAACATAAAATTGTCCATGGGAAAAGCAATCCGTATTCAGATCCATACCTGATTATTCTAATGATTGCCCTTTAGCTTTGTTGATGTTGATTGCTAATCAAACATTCCCTGTGTCCCCGTCGTCATTTATATATCCCCCTGTGCCCCCTGGCACCCCCCTTGTAGTTGTGTCCCTGTGTCCTGGTCGTCATTTATATTCCCAGTATTCCGGTCGTCATTTGTGTCCCGGTGTCCCAGTCTGTACTTTCTCTTTGAGTGTCGAGGTCGTCATTTATATTCCCTGTGTCCCAGCATCCCGGTCGTCATTTGTTTCCTGGTGTCCCGGTCTCTAATTTCTCTTCGAACAATCCCTGTGTCCCGGTCGTCATTTATATATCTTCCCTGTACCCCCGTCGCCCCCTTTGTAGTTGTGTCACTGTGTCCCGGTCGTCATTTATATTCCCTGTGTCCCGGTGTCCCAGTCTGTAATTTCTCTTTGAGGTTCCCGGTCGTCATTTATATTCCCTGTATCCCCGTGTCCCGGTCGTCTTTGTGTCCCGGTCTGTAATTTCATCAGTTGACAAACATGACGTCAGTCGACAAACAATTTCATGACGCATACAGCTCAATCTTTACAATGACGTCAGTCGACACACCTGAAGTCACTCGACAGACACACAGACAACTTATTTTTATATATATATAGATATATAGCTGTTGGGGGGGGGAGGCTTGGGGGGGCATCGCGCCCCCAAGCCCCCCGCGCGCGTAAGTCGTTACACGCCATATTAGTTACCTGCCATTGTAGTTGTGTCCCTGTGTCCCACCTGTGAATTGAGATAGATATAAATATATATTTTTTTTGAACTACATAAAACTTGCGAATATACAACATTCTTCGCTGTCCAATTTAACTACGTAAAACTTAAGAATATACATCATTCTTCCATGTCCTATTGTTTGTGCATATAAATAGATTGTTAGGTTTACCTAACTCTTGAACATGCAACATAAAATTGTTCATGGGAAAAGCAATCCGTATTCAGATCTATACCTGATTATTCTAATGATTGCCCTTTAGCTTTGTTGATGCTGATTGCTAATCAAACATTCCCTGTGTCCCCGTCGTCATTTATATATCCCCTGTGCCCCCTGGCAACCCCCTTG